>NW_026138098.1:37505000-37761653 GCF_025592945.1 Manacus candei | reverse complement strand
CAGAAACTCACCCAAATCTCCCCCCAAAAATGGCCAGAAACTCACCCAAATCTCCCCAAAAACATGGCCAGAAACTCACCCAAATCTCCCCCCAAAAACGGCCAGAAACTCTCCCAAATCACCCCAAAAACATGGACAGAAACTCTCCAAAATCTCCCCAAAAAAATGGACAGAAACTCACTTAAATCTCCCCAAAAATATAGCCAGAAACTCACCCAAATCTCCCCAAAAAATGGACAGAAACTCACCCAAATCTCCCCAAAAAATGGTCAGAAACTCACCCAAATCTCCCCAAAAACATGGCCAGAAACTCACCCAAATCTCCCCAAAAAAATGGCCAGAAACTCACCCAAATCTCCCCAAAAACATGGTCAGAAACTCAACAAAATCTCCCCAAAAAAATGGTCAGAAACTCACCCAAATCTCCCCAAAAAAATGGCCAGAAACTCACCCAAATCTCCCCAAAAATATAGCCAGAAACTCACCCAAATCTCCCCAAAAAAATGGCCAGAATCTCACCCAAATCTCCCCAAAAAAATGGCCAGAAACTCTCCAAAATCTCCCCCCAAAAGTGGCCAGAAACTCACCCAAATCTCCCCAAAAACATGGACAGAAACTCACCCAAATCTCCCCAAAAACATGGTCAGAAACTCACCCAAATCTCCTCAAAAGAATGGTGAGAAACTTACCCAAATCTCCCCAAAAATATAGCCAGAAACTCACCCAAATCTCCCCAAAAACATGGCCAGAAACTCACCCAAATCTCCCCAAAAACATGGTCAGAAACTCACCCAAAATCTCCCTAAAAACATGGTCAGAAACTCACCCAAATCTCCCCCAAAAAATGGCCAGAATCTCACCCAAATCTCTCCAAAAAAATGGCAAGAAACTCTCCAAAATCTCCCCCCAAAAATGGCCAGAAACTCACCCAAATCTCCCGAAAAAAATGGCCAGAAACTCCCCAAAATCTCCCTAAAAAGATGGCCAGAAACTCCCTAAAATCTCCCCAAAAACATGGTCAGAAACTCACCCAAATCTCCCCAAAAAAATGGTCAGAAACTCACCAAAATCTCCCCAAAAACATGGACAGAAACTCACCAAAATCTCCCCAAAAACATGGTCAGAAACTCACCAAAATCTCCCCAAAAAAATGGTCAGAAACTCAGCCAGATCTCCCCCAAAAATGGTCAGAAACTCACCCAAATCTCCCCAAAAATATAGCCAGTAACTCACCCAAATCTCCCCAAAAAATGGCCAGAAACTCACCCAAATCTCCCCAAAAACATGGCCAGAAACTCACCAAAATCTCCCCAAAAACATGGACAGAAACTCACCCAAATCTCCCCAAAAAAATGGCCAGAAACTCTCCCAAATCTCCCCCCAAAAATGGCCAGAAACTCACCCAAATCTCCCCAAAAACATGGCCAGAAACTCACCAAAATCTCCCCAAAAACATGGACAGAAACTCACCCAAATCTCCCCAAAAAAATGGCCAGAATCTCACCCAAATCTCCCCAAAAACATGGTCAGAAACTCACCCAAATCTCCCCAAAAAAATGGCCAGAAACTCACCTAAATCTCCCCAAAAAATGGCCAGAAACTCACCCAAATCTCCCCAAAAACATGGCCAGAAACTCACCCAAATCTCCCCCAAAAATGGTCAGAAACTCACCCAAATCTCCCCAAAAACATGGACAGAAACTCACCCAAATCTCCCCAAAAAAATTGCCAGAAACTCACCTAAATCTCCCCCAAAAATGGCCAGAAACTCACCCAAATCTCCCCAAAAACATGGCCAGAAACTCACCCAAATCTACCCCCAAAAATGGTCAGAAACTCACCCAAATCTCCCCAAAAAATATAGCAGGAAACTCACCCAAATCTCCCCAAAAAAAAGGCCAAAAACTCACCCAAATCTCCCCCCAAAAATGGCCAGAAACTCTCCCAAATCACCCCAAAAACATGGCCAGAAACTCACCCAAATCTCCCCAAAAAGACGGCCAGAAACTCACCCAAATCTCCCCCCAAAAATGGCCAGAAACTCACCCAAATCTCCCCAAAAACATGGCCAGAAACTCACCAAAATCTCCTCAAAAAAATGGTCAGAAACTCACCCAAATCTCCCCAAAAATATAGCCAGAAACTCACCCAAATCTCCCCCCAAAAATGGTCAGAAACTCACCCAAATCTCCCCAAAAACATGGTCAGAAACTCACCAAAATCTCCCCCCAAAAATGGCCAGATACTCACCCAAATCTCCCCAAAAAAATGGACAGAAACTCACCCAAATCTCCCCAAAAACATGGCCAGAAACTCACCCAAATCTCCCCAAAAAAATGGCCAGAAACTCACCCAAATCTCCCCAAAAACATGGCCAGAAACTCACCCAAATCTCCCCAAAAACATGGCCAGAAACTCACCAAAATCTCCCCAAAAACATGGACAGAAACTCACCCAAATCTCCCCCCAAAAAAATGACCAGAAACTCAACCAAATCTCCCAAATAATATAGCAGGAAACTCACCCAAATCTCCCCAAAAAATGGTCAGAAACTCACCCAAATCTCCCCAAAAACATGGACAGAAACTCAACAAAATCTCCCCAAAAAAATGGTCAGAAACTCACCCAAATCTCCCCCCAAAAATGGCCAGAAACTCACCCAAATCTCCCACAAAAATATAGCCAGAAACTCACCCAAATCTCCCCCCAAAAATGGCCAGAAACTCAACCAGATCTCCCCAAAAACATGGCCAGAAACTCACCCAAATCTCCCCAAAAAATGGTCAGAAACTCACCCAAATCTCCTCAAAAACATGGAGAGAAACTCACCAAAACCTCCCCAAAAAAATGGTCAGAAACTCACCCAAATCTCCCCAAAAAAATGGTCAGAAACTCACCCAAATCTCCCCAAAAACATGGTCAGAAACTCACCAAAATCTCCCCAAAAACATGGCCAGAAACTCACCCAAATCTCCCCAAAAACATAGTCAGAAACTCACCCAAATCTCCCCAAAAACATGGCCAGAAACTCACCCAAATCTCCCCAAAAAAATGGCCAGAAACTCACCCAAATCTCCCCAAAAACATGGTCAGAAACTCACCCAAATCTCCCCAAAAACATGGCCAGAAACTCACCCAAATCTCCTCAAAAAAATGGTCAGAAACTCACCCAAATCTCCCCAAAAATATAGCCAGAAACTCACCCAAATCTCCCCCCAAAAATGGTCAGAAACTCACCCAAATCTCCCCAAAAACATGGTCAGAAACTCACCAAAATCTCCCCCCAAAAATGGCCAGATATTCACCCAAATCTCCCCAAAAAAATGGTCAGAAACTCACCCAAATCTCCCCAAAAACATGGCCAGAAACTCACCCAAATCTCCCCAAAAAAATGGCCAGAAACTCACCCAAATCTCCCCAAAAACATGGTCAGAAACTCACCAAAATCTCCCCCAAAATCATGGACAGAAACTCACCCAAATCTCCCCAAAAACATGGCCAGAAACTCACCAAAATCTCCCCAAAAAAATAACCAGAAACTCACCGAAATCTCCCCAAAATATGGCCAGAAACTCACCCAAATCTCCCCAAAAACATGGCCAGAAACTCACCCAAATCTCCCCAAAAACATAGTCAGAAACTCACCCAAATCTCCCCAAAAAAATGGTCAGAAACTCACCCAAATCTCCCCAAAAACATGGTCAGAAACTCACCAAAATCTCCCCAAAAACATGGCCAGAAACTCACCCAAATCTCCTCAAAAACATGGAGAGAAACTCACCAAAACCTCCCCAAAAACATGGCCAGAAACTCACCCAAATCTCCCCAAAAACATGGTCAGAAACTCACCCAAATCTCCCCAAAAACATGGACAGAAACTCACCCAAATCTCCCCCCAAAAATGGTCAGAAACTCACCCAAATCTCCCCAAAATATAGCCAGAAACTCACCCAAATCTCCCCAAAAAAATGGTGAGAAACTCACCAAAATCTCCCCAAAAAAATGGCCAGAAATTCACCCAAATCTCCCCAAAAATATGGCCAGAAAGGCACCCAAATCTCCCCAAAAACATGGCCAGAAACTCACCCAAATCTCCCCAAAAACATGGCCAGAAACTCACCCAAATCTCCCCAAAAAAATAGCCAGAAACTCACCCAAATCTCCCCCCAAAAATGGTCAGAAACTCACCCAAATCTCCCCAAAAACATGGCCAGAAACTCACCCAAATCTCCCCAAAAAAATGGCCAGAAACACACCCAAATCTCCCCAAAAACATGGCCAGAAACACACCCAAATCTCCCTAAAAAAATGACCAGAAACTCACCGAAATCTCCCCAAAAACATGGTCAGAAACTCACCCAAATCTCCCCAAAAACATGGCCAGAAACACACCCAAATCTCCCCAAAAAAATGGCCAGAAACTCTCCCAAATCTCCCAGAAAACATGGTCAGAAACTCACCCAAATCTCCCCAAAAACATGGTCAGAAACTCACCCAAATCTCCCCCCAAAAATGGCCAGAAACTCACCCAAATCTCCCCAAAAACATGGCCAGAAACTCACCCAAATCTCCCCAAAAAAATGGTCAGAAACTCACCCAAATCTCCCCAATAACATGGTCAGAAACTCACCCAAATCTCCCCAAAAACATGGCCAGAAACTCACCCAAATCTCCCCAAAAACATGGACAGAAACTCACCCAAATCTCCCCCCAAAAATGGTCAGAAACTCACCAAAATCTCCCGAAAAAAATAGCCAGAAACTCACCAAAATCTCCCCCCAAAAATGGTCAGAAACTCACCAAAATCTCCCCAAAAAAATAGCCAGAAACTCACCCAAATCTCCCCAAAAAAATGGCCAGAAACTCACCCAAATCTCCCCAAAAAAATGGCCAGAAACTCACCCAAATCTCCCCAAAAACATGGTCAGAAACTCACCAAATTCTACCCAAAAACATGGACAGAAACTCACCAAAACCTCTCCAAAAAAATGGTCAGAAACTCACCCAAATCTCCCCAAAAAATGGCCAGAAACTCACCCAAATCTCCCCAAAAATATAGCCAGAAACTCTCCCAAATCTCCCCAAAAACATGGCCAGAAACTCACCCAAATCTCCCCAAAAACATGGCCAGAAACTCACCCAAATCTCCCCAAAAACATGGCCAGAAACTCACCCAAATCTCCTGAAAAAAATGGTGAGAAACTCACCAAAACTCCCCAAAAAAATGGTCAGAAACTCACCCAAATCTCCCCAAAAAATGGTGAGAAACTCACCCAAATCTCCCCAAAATATAGCCAGAAACTCACCCAAATCTCCCCCCAAAAATGGCCAGAAACTCACCCAAATCTCCCCCCAAAAATGGCCAGAAACTCACCCAAATCTCCCCAAAAACATGGCCAGAAACTCACCCAAATCTCCCCAAAAACATGGCCAGAAACTCACCCAAATCTCCCCAAAAACATGGACAGAAACTCACCAAAATCTCCCCAAAAACATGGACAGAAACTCACCCAAATCTCCCCCCAAAAATGGTCAGAAACTCACCCAAATCTCCCCAAAAACATGGCCAGAAACTCACCCAAATCTCCTGAAAAAAATGGTGAGAAACTCACCCAAATCTCCCCAAAAATATAGCCAGAAACTCACCCAAATCTCCCCCCAAAAGAGGCCAGAAACTCACCCAAATCTCCCCCCAAAAATGGTCAGAAACTCACGCAAATCTCCCCAAAAACATGGCCAGAAACTCACCCAAATCTCTCAAAAAAAACAGCCAGAAACTCACCCAAATCTCCTCCCAAAAATGACCAGAAACTCACCCAAATCTCCCCAAAAACATGGACAGAAACTCACCCAAATCTCTCCCCAAAAATGGCCAGAAACTCACCCAAATCTCCCCAAAAACATGGACAGAAACTCACCCAAATCTCCCCCCAAAAATGGCCAGAAAGTCACCCAAATCTCCCCAAAAACATGGACAGAAACTCACCCAAATCTCCCCCCAAAAATGGCCAGAAACTCACCCAAATCTCCCCAAAAACATGGTCAGAAACTCACCCAAATCTCCCCAAAAACATGGCCAGAAACTCACCCAAATCTCCCCAAAAACATGGTCAGAAACTCACCCAAATCTCCCCAAAAACATGGTCAGAAACTCACCCAAATCTCCCCAAAAAAATAGCCAGAAACTCACCCAAATCTCCCCAAAAAAATGGTCAGAAACTCACCCAAATCTCCCCAAAAAAATGGCCAGAAACTCACCCAAATCTCCCCCAAAAATATAGCCAGAAACTCATCCAAATCTCCCCAAAAAAATGGTCAGAAACTCACCCAAATCGCCCCCCAAAAATGGTCAGAAACTCACCCAAATCTCCCCAAAAACATGGACAGAAACTCACCCAAATCTCCCCAAAAAAATGGACAGAAACTCACCCAAATCTCCCCCCAAAAATGGTCAGAAACTCACCCAAATCTCCCCCAAAAATATAGTCAGAAACTCACCCAAATCTCCCCAAAAACATGGTCAGAAACTCACCCAAATCTCCCCAAAAACAGGGTCAGAATCTCACCCAAATCTCCCCAAAAACATGGTCAGAAACTCACCCAAATCTCCCCAAAAAACCAGGCAGAATCTCTCCCAAATCTCCCAAAAAATGGCCAGAAACTCACCCAAATCTCCCCCCAAAAATGGCAAGAAACTCACCCAAATCTCCCCAAAAACATGGCCAGAAACTCACCCAAATCTCCCCCCAAAAATGGCAAGAAACTCACCCAAATCTCCCCAAAAAAATGGCCAGAAACTCACCCAAATCTCCTCCCAAAAATGATCAGAAACTCGCCCAAATCTCCCCCTAAATTGGCAAGAAACTCACCCAAATCTCCCCCCAAAAATGGCCAAAAACTCACCCAGATCTCCCCCCAAAAATGGCCAGAAAATCACCCAAATCTCCCCCTAAAAATGGTCAGAAACTCACTCAAATCTCCGCAAAAATATAGCCAGAAACTCACCCAAATCTCCCCAAAAAAATGGTCAGAAACTCACCCAAATCTCCCCAAAAATATAGCAAGAAACTCACCCAAATCTCCCCCAAAAAAATGGTCAGAAAGTCACCCAAATCTTTCCCCAAAAATGGTCAGAAACTCACCCAAATCTCCCCCCAAAAATGGCCAGAAACTCACCCAAATCTCCCCAAAAACATGGCCAGAAACTCACCCAAATCTCCCCAAAAACATGGCCAGAAACTCACCCAAATCTCCCCAAAAACATGGCCAGAAACTCACCCAAATCTCCCCCCAAAAATGGTCAGAAACTCACCCAAATCTCCCCAAAAACATGGCCAGAAACTCTCCCAAATCTCCCCCCAAAAATGGCCAGAAACTCACCCAAATCTCCCCAAAAACATGGCCAGAAACTCATCAAAATCTCTCCAAAAAAACAGCCAGAAACTCACCCAAATCACCCCCCAAAAATGGCCAGAAACTCACCCAAATCTCCCCAAAAACATGGTCAGAAACTCACCCAAATCTCCCCAAAAACATGGCCAGAAACTCACCCAAATCTCCCCAAAAACATGGTCAGAAACTCACCCAAATCTCCCCAAAAAAATGGTCAGAAACTCACCCAAATCTCCCCAAAAAAATGGCCAGAAACTCACCCAAATCTCCCCCAAAAATATAGCCAGAAACTCATCCAAATCTCCCCAAAAAAATGGTCAGAAACTCACCCAAATCGCCCCCCAAAAATGGTCAGAAACTCACCCAAATCTCCCCAAAAACATGGACAGAAACTCACCCAAATCTCCCCAAAAAAGTGGACAGAAACTCACCCAAATCTCCCTCCAAAAATGGTCAGAAACTCACCCAAATCTCCCCCAAAAATATAGTAAGAAACTCACCCAAATCTCCCCCAAAAAATGGTCAGAAACTCACCCAAATCTCCCCCCAAAAATGGTCAGAAACTCACCCAAATCTTTCCCCAAAAATGGTCAGAAACTCACCCAAATCTCCCCCCAAAAACATGGACAGAAACTCACCCAAATCTCCCCAAAAACATGGCCAGAAACTCACCCAAATCTCCCCAAAAAAATGGTCAGAAACTCACCCAAATCTCCCCAAAAACATGGCCAGAAACTCACCCAAATCTCCCCCCAAAAATGGCCAGAAACTCACCCAAATCTCCCCAGAAACATGGTCAGAAACTCACCAAAATCTCCCCAAAAACATGGACAGAAACTCACCAAAACCTCCCCAAAAAAAATGGTCAGAAACTCACCCAAATCTCCCCAAAAACATGGACAGAAACTCACCCAAATCTCCCCAAAAAAATGGTCAGAAACTCACCCAAATCTCCCCAAAAACATGGACAGAAACTCACCCAAATCTCCCCCCAAAAATGGTCAGAAACTCACCCAAATCTCCCCAAAAACATGGACAGAAACTCTCCCAAATCTCCCCCCAAAAATGGCCAGAAACTCACCCAAATCTCCCCAAAAACATAGTCAGAAACTCACCCAAATCTCCCCAAAAACATGGCCAGAAACTCACCCAAATCTCCCCAAAAACATGGCCAGAAACTCACCCAAATCTCCCCAAAAACATGGTCAGAAACTCACCCAAATCTCCGAAAAAAAAAAGCCAGAAACTCACCCAAATCTCCCCAAAAACATGGTCAGAAACTCACCCAAATCTCCCCAAAAAAATGGCCAGAAACTCACCCAAATCTCCCCCAAAAATATAGTCAGAAACTCATCCAAATCTTTCCAAAAACATGGACAGAAACTCACCCAAATCTCCCCAAAAACATGGCCAGAAACTCACCCAAATCTCCCCCCAAAAAAGGTCAGAAACTCACCCAAATCTCCCCAAAAATATAGCAGGAAACTCACCCAAATCTCCCCAAAAAAATGGCCAAAAACTCACCCAAATCTCCCCCCAAAAATGGCCAGAAACTCTCCCAAATCACCCCAAAAACATGGCCAGAAACTCACCCAAATCTCCCCAAAAACTTGGACAGAGACTCACCCAAATCTCCCCAAAAAGACGGCCAGAAACTCACCCAAATCTCCCCCCAAAAATGGTCAGAAACTCACCCAAATCTCTCAAAAATAATGACCCAAGACTCAGCCAAATCTCACCAAAAACATGGTCAGAAACTCACCCAAATCTCCCCAAAAATGGTGAGAAACTTACCCAAATCTCCCCAAAAAAATGGCCAGAAACTCACCCAAATCTCCCCAAAAACATGGCCAGAAACTCACCCAAATCTCCCCAAAAACATGGTCAGAAACTCACCCAAATCTCCCAAAAACATGGCCAGAAACTCACCCAAATCTCTCCAAAATAATGACCCAAAACTCACACAAATCTCCACAAAAACTTGGACAGAAACTCACCCAAATCTCCCCGAAAACATGGTCAGAAACTCACCCAAATCTCCCAAAAACATGGCCAGAAACTCACCCAAATCTCCCCAAAAACATGGCCAGAAACTCACCCAAATCTCCCCCAAAAAAATGGCCAGAAACTCACCCAAATCTCCCCCCAAAAATGGCCAGAAACTCACCCAAATCTCCCCAAAAACATGGACAGAAACTCACCCAAATCTCCCCAAAAACATGGTCAGAAACTCACCAAAATCTCCCCAAAAATATAGCGAGAAACTAACCCAAATCTCCCCAAAAACATGGAAAGAAACACACCAAAACCTCCCCAAAAAAAATGGCCAGAAACTCACCCAAATCTCCCCCCAAAAATGGCCAGAAACTCGCCCAAATCTCCCCAAAAACATGGACAGAAACTCACCCAAATCTCTCCAAAATAATGATCCAAAACTCACCCAAATCTCAGCAAAAACATGGCCAGAAACTCACCCAAATCTCCCCAAAAAAATGGCCAGAAACTCTCCCAAATCTCCCCAAAAAAATGGCCAGAAACTCACCCAAATCTCCCCAAAAATATGGACAGAAACTCACCAAAATCTCCCCAAAAACATGGCCAGAAACTCACCCAAATGTCCCCAAAAAAATAGCCAGAAACTCACCCAAATCTCCCCCAAAAATATAGCAGGAAACTCACCCAAATCTCCCCAAAAACATGGCCAGAAACTCACCCAAATCTCTCCAAAATAATGGCCAGAAACTCTCCAAAATCCCCCCAAAAACTTGGACAGAAACTCACCCAAATCTCCCCAAAAACGTGGACAGAAACTCACCCAAATCTCCCCAAAAAAATGGCCAGAAACTCACCCAAATCTCCCCCCAAAAATATGGTCAGAAACTCACCCAAATCTCCCCAAAAACATGGTCAGAAACTCACCAAAATCTCCCAAAAACATGACCAGAAACTCACCCAAATCTCCCCAAAAACATGGCCAGAAACTCACCCAAATCTCCCCAAAAACATGGTCAGAAACTCAGCAAAATCTCCCAAAAACATGGCCAGAAACTCACCCAAATCTCCCCAAAAACATGGCCAGAAACTCACCCAAATCTCCCCAAAAAAATGGTCAGAAACTCACCCAAATCTCCCCAAAAACATGGCCAGAAACTCACCCAAATCTCCCCCAAAACATGGCCAGAAACTCACCCAAATCTCCCCAAAAAAATGGCCAAAATCTCACCCAAATCTCCCCAAAAAAATGGCCAGAAACTCACCAAAATCTCCCCAAAAACATGGCCAGAAACTCACCCAAATGTCCCCAAAAAAATAGCCAGAAACTCACCCAAATCTCCCCCAAAAAATGGTCAGAAACTCACCCAAATCTCCCCAAAAACATGGCCAGAAACTCACCCAAATCTCTCCAAAATAATGGCCAGAAACTCTCCAAAATCTCCCCAAAAACTTGGACAGAAACTCACCCAAATCTCTCCAAAATAATGATCCAAAACTCACCCAAATCTCACCAAAAACATGGCCAGAAACTCACCCAAATCTCCCCAAAAAAATGGCCAGAAACTCTCCCAAATCTCCCCAAAAAAATGGCCAGAAACTCACCCAAATCTCCCCAAAAATATGGACAGAAACTCACCAAAATCTCCCCAAAAACATGGCCAGAAACTCACCCAAATGTCCCCAAAAAAATAGCCAGCAACTCACCCAAATCTCCCCCAAAAAATGGTCAGAAACTCACCCAAATCTCCCCAAAAACATGGCCAGAAACTCACCCAAATCTCTCCAAAATAATGGCCAGAAACTCTCCAAAATCTCCCCAAAAACTTGGACAGAAACTCACCCAAATCTCCCCAAAAACGTGGACAGAAACTCACCCAAATCTCCCCAAAAAAATGGCCAGAAACTCACCCAAATCTCCCCCCAAAAATATGGTCAGAAACGCACCCAAATCTCCCCAAAAACATGGTCAGAAACTCACCAAAATCTCCCAAAAACATGACCAGAAACTCACCCAAATCTCCCCAAAAACATGGTCAGAAACTCAGCAAAATCTCCCAAAAACATGGCCAGAAACTCACCCAAATCTCCCCAAAAACATGGCCAGAAACTCACCCAAATCTCCCCAAAAACATGGCCAGAAACTCACCCAAATCTCCCCAAAAAAATGGTCAGAAACTCACCCAAATCTCCCCAAAAACATGGCCAGAAACTCACCCAAATCTCTCCAAAAAAATGGCCAGAAACTCACCAAAATCTCCCCCAAAAAATGGTCAGAAACTCACCCAAATCTCCCCAAAAAAATGGCCAGAATCTCACCCAAATCTCCCCAAAAAAATGGCCAGAAACTCTCCAAAATCTCCCCCCAAAAATGGCCAGAAACTCACCAAAATCTCCCCAAAAAAATGGCCAGAAACTCCCCAAAATCTCCCCAAAAAAATGGTCAGAAACTCACCCAAATCTCCCCCCAAAAATGGCCAGAAACTCACCAAAATCTCCCCAAAAACATGGCCAGAAACACCCAAATCTCCCCCCAAAAATGGTCAGAAACTCACCCAAATCTCCCCAAAAACATGGCCAGAAACTCACCCAAATCTCCCCCCAAAAATGGCCAGAAACTCACCCAAATCTCCCCAAAAAATGGTCAGAAACTCACCCAAATCTCCCCAAAAACATGGACAGAAACTCACCCAAATTTCCCCAAAAACATGGTCAGAAACTCACCGAAATCACCTCAAAAAAATGGTCAGAAACTCACCCAAATCTCCCCAACAAAATGGCCAAAAACTCACCCAAATCTCCCCCCAAAAATGGTCAGAAACTCACCCAAATCTCCCCAAAAACATGGACAGAAACTCACCCAAATTTCCCCAAAAACATGGTCAGAAACTCACCGAAATCACCTCAAAAAAATGGTCAGAAACTCACCAAAATCTCCCCAAAAAAATGGTCAGAAACTCACCCAAATCTCCCCAAAAAATGGTCAGAAACTCACCCAAATCTCCCCAAAAATATAGCCAGAAACTCACCCAAATCTCCCCAAAAACATGGCCAGAAACTAACCCAAATCTCCCAAAAACATGGACAAAACTCACCCAAATCTCCCCAAAAACATGGTCAGAAACTCACCAAAATCTCCCAAAAACATGGCCAGAATCTCACACAAATCTCCCAAAATAAATGGCCAGAAACTCACCAAAATCTCCCCAAAAAATGGACAGAAACTCACCAAAGTCTCCACAAAAACATGGCCAGAAACTCACCCAAATCTCCCCCCAAAAATGGACAGAAACTCACCCAAATCTCCCCAAAAACATGGCCAGAAACTCACCCAAATCTCCCCAAAAATATAGCCAGAAACTCACCCAAATCTCCCCCCAAAAATGGCCAGAAACTCAACCAAATCTCCCCCCAAAAATGGCCAGAAACTCTCCCAAATCTCCCCAAAAACATGGCCAGAAACTCACCCAAATCTCCCCAAAAATGGTCAGAAACTCACGCAAATCTCCACGCAAATCTCCACCTCAAAATGGTCAGAAACTCACCCAAATCTCCCCAAAAAAACAGCCAGAAACTCACCCAAATCTCCCCCCAAAAATGGCCAGAAACTCACACAAATCTCCCCCCAAAAATGGCCAGAAACTCTCCCAAATCTCCCCAAAAACATGGCCAGCAACTCACCCAAATCTCCCCAAAAAAATGGCCAGAAACTCACCCAAATCTCCCCCCAAAAATGGCCAGAAACTCACCCAAATCTCCCCAAAAAAATGGCCAGAAACTCACCCAAATCTCCCCAAAAAATGGTCAGAAACTCACCCAAATCTCGCCAAAAACATGACCAGAAACTCACCCAAATCTCCCCAAAAACATGGCCAGAAACTCACCCAAATCTCCCCAAAAAATGGACAGAAACTCACCCAAATCTCCCCAAAAAATGGACAGAAACTCACCCAAATCTCTCCAAAATAGTGACCCAAAACTCACCCAAATCTCCCCAAAAATATAGCCAGAAACTCACCCAAATCTCCACAAAAACGTGTACAGAAACTCACCCAAATCTCCTCAAAAAAATGGCCAGAAACTTACCCAAATCTCCCCAAAAATATAGCAAGAAACTCACCCAAATCTCCCAAAAAAATGGCCAGAAACTCACCCAAATCTCCCCCCAAAAATGGTTAGAAACTTACCAAAATCTCCCAAAAACATGGCCAGAAACTCACCCAAATCTCCCCCCAAAAATGGCCAGAAACTCACCCAAATCTCCCCCCAAAAATGGCCAGAAACTCACCCAAATCTCCCCCCAAAAATGGCCAGAAACTCACCCAAATCTCCCAAAAAAAATGGTCAGAAACTCACCCAAATCTCCCCCCAAAAATGGTCATAAACTCACCCAAATCTCCCCAAAAATATAACCAGAAACTCACCAAAATCTCCCCAAAAACATGGACAGAAACTCAGCCAGATCTCCCCCCAAAAACGGCCAGAAACTCACCCAAATCTCCCCAAAAACATGGCCAGAAACTCACCCAAATCTCCCCAAAAATATAGCCAGAAACTCACCAAAATCTCTCCAAAAAAATGGCCAGAAACTCACCCAAATCTCCCCCCAAAAATGGTCAGAAACTCGCCCAAATCTCCCCAAAAAAATGGTCAGAATCTCACCCAAATCTCCCCAAAAAAATGGCCAGAAACTCTCCAAAATCTCCCCCCAAAAATGGCCAGAAACTCACCCAAATCTCCCCAACAAAATGGCCAGAAACTCACCCAAATCTCCCCAAAAAAATGGTCAGAAACTCACCAAAATCTCCCCAAAAACATGGACAGAAACTCAACAAAATCTCCCCAAAAAAATGGTCAGAAACTCACCCAAATCTCCCCCCCAAAAATGGTCAGAAACTCACCCAAATCTCCCCAAAAATATAGCCAGAAACTCACCCAAATCTCCCCCCAAAAATGGCCAGAAACTCACCCAAATCTCCCCAAAAACATGGCCAGAAACTCACCCAAATCTCCCCCCAAAAATGGCCAGAAACTCACCCAAATCTCCCCAAAAACATGGCCAGAAACTCACCCAAATCTCCCCAAAAACATGGCCAGAAACTCACCCAAATCTCCCCCCAAAAATGGCCAGAAACTCACCCAAATCTCCCCAAAAACATGGTCAGAAACTCACCCAAATCTCCCCAAAAAATGGACAGAAACTCACCAAAATCTCCCCAAAAACATGGTCAGAAACTCACCAAAATCTCCCCAAAAAAAATGGTCAGAAACTCAGCCAGATCTCCCAAAAAAAATTGTGAGAAACTCACCCAAATCTCCCCAAAAATATAGCCAGAAACTCACCCAAATCTCCCCCCAAAAATGGCCAGAAACTCACCCAAATCTCCCCAAAAAATGGCCAGAAACTCACCAAAATCTCCCCAAAAACATGGACAGAAACTCACCCAAATCTCCCCAAAAACATGGCCAGAAACTCACCCAAATCTCCCCAAAAACATGGCCAGAAACTCACCCAAATCTCCCCCCAAAAATGGTCAGAAACTCCCCCAAATCTCCCCAAAAATATAGCCAGAAACTCACCCAAATATCTCCCCAAAAATGGTCAGAAATTCACCCAAATCTCCCCAAAAAATGGCCAGAAACTCACCCAAATCTCCCCAAAAAAATGGTCAGAAACTCACCCAAATCTCCCCCCCAAAAATGGCCAGAAACTCACCCAAATCTCCCCCCAAAAATGGCCAGAAACTCACCCAAATCTCCCCAAAAACATGGCCAGAAACTCACCCAAATCTCCACAAAAACATGGCCAGAAACTCACCCAAATCTCCCCAAAAACATGGTCAGAAACTCACCCAAATATCCCCCCAAAAATGGCCAGAAACTCACCCAAATCTCCCCAAAAACATGGCCAGAAACTCACCCAAATCTCCCCAAAAACATGGCCAGAAACTCACCGAAACCTCCCCAAAAACATGGCCAGAAACTCACCCAAATCTCCCCAAAAAATGGCCAGAAACTCACTGAAATCTCCTACCAAAAATGGCCAGAAACTCACCCAAATCTCCCCAAAAACATGGCCAGAAACTCACCCAAATCTCCCCCCAAAAATGGCCAGAAACTCACCCAAATCTCCCCAAAAACATGGCCAGAAACTCACCCAAATCTCCCCAAAAACATGGCCAGAAACTCACTCAAATCTCCCCCCAAAAATGGCCAGAAACTCACCCAAATCTCCCCAAAAACATGGACAGAAACTCACCCAAATCTCCCCAAAAACATGGCCAGAAACTCACCCAAATCTCCCCAAAAACATGGACAGAAAGTCACCAAAACCTCTCCAAAAACATGGCCAGAAACTCATCCTAATCTCCCCAAAAAAATGGTCAGAAACTCACCCAAATCTCCCCAAAAACATGGCCAGAATCTCACCCAAATCTCCCCAAAAAAATGGCCAGAAACTCTCCAAAATCTCCCCCCAAAAATGGCCAGAAACTCACCCAAATCTCTCCCAAAAAATGGTCAGAAACTCACCCAAATCTCCCCAAAAAATGGCCAGAAACTCACTGAAATCTCCCCAAAAAAATGGTCAGAAACTCACCCAAATCTCCCCAAAAACATGGCCAGAAACTCACCGAAACCTCCCCAAAAACATGGCCAGAAACTCACCCAAATCTCCCCAAAAAATGGCCAGAAACTCACTGAAATCTCCCCCCAAAAATGGCCAGAAACTCACCCAAATCTCCCCAAAAACATGGCCAGAAACTCACCCAAATCTCCCCAAAAACATGGACAGAAACTCACCCAAATCTCCCCAAAAAAATAGCCAGAAACTCACCGAAATCTCCCCAAAATATGGCCAGAAACTCACCCAAATCTCCCCAAAAACATGGCCAGAAACTCACCCAAATCTCCCCAAAAACATGGTCAGAAACTCACCCAAATCTCCCCAAAAACATGGCCAGAAACTCACCCAAATCTCCCCCCAAAAATGGCCAGAAACTCACCCAAATCTCCCCAAAGAATGACCAGAAACTTACCAAAAACAACCCCAAAAAATGACCCAAAACTGACCCAAATCTCCCCTAAAAAATGATCCGTCAGGCAAATCTCCCCCAAAAATGACCAGAAACTCACAAAAAATAACCCCCAAAAATGATCAGAAACTGACACAAATCTCCCCAACAAATGACCCAAACTTTATTTCTTTTCTTAGCAACAAATCCCTTCCTTTGCTCCCCTCTGGCCCTGCCCACACGGCCCCAGTTCAGCTCTCAGTGAGTTCTTGCTTCTGGGCAGCGACTCCTCTGCCTCTTGCTGGGGCGGCAGCAGCTCCTGTGCCGGCAGGGAGAGGGACCCCGAGCCAGGAGAGGGACCCCAGAGCCCCTACAGAGACCCCAGAGCCATTATAGGGACCCCAGAGCCATTATAGGGACCCCAGAGCCCCTACAGGGACCCTATAGAGACCCCAGAGCCCCTACAGAGACCCCAGAGCCCCTACAGGGACCCTACAGAGACCCCAGAGCCCCTACAGGGACCCTACAGAGACCCCAGAGCCCCTACAGAGACCCCAGAGCCCCTATAGAGACCCCAGAGCCCCTATAGAGACCCCAGAGCCCCTATAGAGACCCCAGAGCCCTCCAGAGCCCCTTGCTGGGTCACAGCCCCTCTTCTCCCGCCCAAACCCACCTTTCTGGCTGCAGCTGCTTTTCTTCTCTGGCTCCCCCTTCCTTCCCCAGGGAGCTTTGCCTTGTTCTTTGGCCAGGCTCCAGCTGCAGCTCAAGGGCAAAGCTGCAACTACAATTCCCCCTTCGGGTTTTTCACCTGAAAAACAAAGGCTTGGGCCAAACTCTGACCAGTCACTCGCTGAACACGAGACATCAAACAGGGCACACAGAATAAAATGCATCCAACTCTAAATCATGTTACAATGACTGTCCACCCCAATCCAGCACTGACATTAAAAACCTTCAAGCAATCAAAATGACCTCCAAACATCCCTTAGATAGAGAAAAGCACACCAGGAACAATGCAAAAAGAAAAATTCCAAACAATGCTCAATTAAATAACCATGGACTGATATAAAACATGTTTAGGGAACTTAAACCACTTCTTCCCATTATTCTCCATCAGAAATTACCCTTATTTAAGTTCTCCTTTTAACACTTCATTAAAACTGACTTATTAGGAAATGGTTTGAACCAAACTTCATAACTTGATGACTCCAGGGTTTGTGCTCCTTGACTTTGGCCTGAAGGGGTTTGGAACACAGGCTTTGTTCTGGAGAGCTTTTCCCCAATCTACAAACCCTTCTGCAAATGGGACTCCCTTCCCTCAGGGTTCGGTGGCCTCTGGTTTTCCTGAAGGCTGGGGGGGATCTGGGAGCCAAATCCCAAGGGATCCAGCCCAGCTCTGCACACACACACACACACACATTTCCAGCTGGTCACAGTCTCACGGGGGCCACCACCACTCAGCACATTTGCACACAAACAGCCCTCTGAGTTCCTGGCACTGGGTCTGATGGACTAAGAAATGATCAGTCTGGTGGTTTGCCCTCAGAGGAGTAAGATCCAATGATGCATTTCTATTTTCATGACAATATAACCTGGAAAACACAAACATATTTCTGCTTCATGTGTAATTTAAAATTCAAAGACACAGAAACATTCCTAGAGTTCAAGTCCCCAGGTTTGGTTCCAAATGTCACTCGGTCCCCCTGGGCCAAGAACAGTGGCACACACGGACTCAACAGCCCTGCACAAGCCCAGGAGTGGGGGGGAAATATCCTTGAGAGCACTGCTGCATTTCAAAAAGAAGTCAGTCACATCAACTCTGTAACAAATAAAAAAGAGAAGCCAAAATAAATAACTGTAGACAGGGTATTAAGTACCTTGAGAATACCAATAAGAAAAAACTAAGAATAAAGGCATCTATTTGAAGTACAAAGAGTTTGGGAGACACCATTTGTTTGCCACAAAGCCTTTATTTTGTTGGCTCTTCTATAGTTAGAACCCAAACCTTACCCTCCCACAAAAAGCAGAAAACCTCTTCAGAGAGTTAGGAGATGGAGTCAGTTTGGATTAATGGGTAGAATATCTCTGGAGACAAAATAAAGCAGAGAAAATAACCCCATCCTCAACAACAGAGCTGCCTCCCCACTGCCTGCCCCTGGACACTTGCTCTGGGGGTGACAGAGCCTGAAGTCTCCTGCCTAGTCCTGGGCAATACTTCCTGGGGAGCACAGCACCACTGAGTTCCTAAAAATATCACAGCTTGGGCAGGTGCTTGGATTTTGTCTGGATTAACTCCCCCCTTCCTTTCCAGGTGCTGCCCTACTCATTGTAATGGTGCTTGTACTCCCTGAGCCATTCCCTCCCCCATCCAACCATCCCTTGTGCCCTCTCTGGCAAGGACAGTGGGTCCAGGTGTTCTGCCACGCTCCCAGGGCACAGGGGGGGACTGTGGAGCCACCCTCGAGGGGGGAAACGTGCCCTGCCTGCCCTGCCCAGGGAAAGGGAACTGCCCCAGTGCTCCCCAGCACAAGGCACCCTTGGAAATATCCACTGCAATGGGACACTCAGGGACAGCAACAAGCACTGCACGAGGCTGCTCTGGCACAGGACCAATTTTAGCCTCAGCTTTTCTCTGGACCACTTCACTTTGTTTGCCACCTCATCCTGCAGTCAGAACTTGCTGTCCTTGCAACCTTTCAGGGTGACCATAAATGACAGAGGCCTCTGCTCCAGCACCCACAAGGGCCTGATCCATCTGACAGGATCCATTTTTCCAGGGAATTCAAAGCTCCACCTGAGGACCAGGGTCTTTTCTCACCCATCCCTGTGCTGCAGCTTGGCCTCCATCTCCCTGTGCTTTCAGTTCCCTCCATGGTTGAACACTGGCAGCCCTGGCCCTGGGCGGAGCTCGGCATCCTGATCCCATCCCTCCTGGCCCCCGGAACCGCTGACTCAGCAATGGGGGGCCCTCCATTGCCAAGGGCACGGGCCCGGCGGGGCTCACGGGGGGGAGCAGGAGGGCGAAGGCTCCAGCCCTGCTGCTACAACCTTCCACCACTACAGCCAACAGAGGAGCCTCTCCAGCCCTGCCTCCCAAGGCATCCTCAACAAACCCAGCCCAGCTCCACAGGACAAACTGCTCCCTGTCTGCCCAGGCCAGTCAAATCCCAGAGGCTCCCAGGTCATGCAGGACAACTGCCCAGGAGATCAGAGACTCCAGTCCATCTCTTCCTAGCACAGGTTTGGGTGAGTTTGGCAAAGAGAGAGACTCAGGAATTACCCCATGTGTTCCCAGTTTAACCCCTGTCACACCAATCACCTTAACAGTGCCAGTCCTTCATTCTCCCTCTCTTTGGTTAAGGACTGAGCAAGTTGGACCTGTGTCTGAGCAGGACATGTGCAAACCAAATGCTGGGGACTGGAACACACACCTGGCACTCCTGCAGCTCTCACAGTCACATTCCAGAGAAAACAGCCAATTGCACCCTCACTGCTCATTTCTTAATCCCAATCCCACACTTGTTTGGCACTTGGAGCACCACTTTTAGAACCCAATTACAGCCCATTAGAGAGCTCCCTGTCTAGCAGGGACAGGGACCCCTGGGATACTCTCAGCAATGCCTGAATCCATGGCAGGGACCTTGCTTTGAGCTCCCCAGGGCCGGGCACCCCGAGGATCTCCCCGAATAATCCTTTCGGTGCGCGCTGGAGTCCTCGGGGTGCCCCAACCCGGGGGGCACCAACAGCACTGTCCCTCCAGGGGCCAATTTGGTCCTAAACTGCAGGGGGATCTTGCCTGTGTCCCAGACTGGTCCGGGGATCTGAGGCCCTTCCCGAGAAAATCTCGGTGCCGGCGTGAAGGGCCAGAGATCCCTTGGAGCCACGGGAGAGCAGGCACAGAGTCCCTCCTGGGGGGCAATTCTGCTGCCTGAAATCAGCTCTTCAAAGGAGCCTCTAAGACTCAATTTACAACTTTTATAAGCCAGGCAATCTTTTATTTCTATGATATTGAATTATCCCAGCCCACCGGGTGCCTTGACAATCAGCTCCCAAAGGGCACACACAGGTGTCTCCAGTGCAGCTGATATGGCAGCATTAGGAGAGGATTTATTTTCCTTCCTTGCATTCCTGTTCCACATTCAGGACATTTCCCAACACTTATCACCATACACACCCACCCTTAGAAGGTTTCCAAGGGGCTTCACCGAGGGCCTTCCCAGGTCTGCTCTGTCTGGAGCCCTCCAAGTCCTCAGTGCCTGCCTGAGGAACCTCAACACAACTCACCTGCTTACACAGCAACTTGGTGCTGCTTGCCTGCTGCCTCACTTCCCTTCTTCCTTCTTTCTTCACCTCCCTTGCTTGGTCCCTTTCAATCCCTGGGCTCAGCTCTGTGCACTTTCCAGGCTCCATCCCACTGCAAAAAGGATTAGCCCTTGTTACATCTCAACACTCAGAGAGCATTCCACCTTTTTTCTTAACACTGGGCCATCAGGCCAGGGTCTCATTATTTAAAGCATAGTTTGACTCCTCAGTGACAACAACTGACAGCCCTGAATCCTAACACAGGCTGAGACACAAACACGGATGGGAACTCTTAAGGATCCACTTTGTCCTGCTCACCAACCAAAAGGAGCTTTCTGAACTCAAGAATAACAGACCCCAGGTCCTTTTACTGCAACTTTACCTGCTATAAATGTGACCCACCAGACCTGCAAAGGCCCTTCCCACTTCACCTGCAGGGCTGGCAGTGCCACCACTGGACACGGCCCCAGTGGCTGGGCAGGAACGGAGGGGCTGGGGCGTCCAATCCATCGGCCCAGGCGGCACCAGGAGTTCCTGCAGTTCCTGAGGGGAGAGCCTCAAGCCAACAAAGGGTTAGGGAGAGCATTTGAAACTTCAATATGTAGATCTCCTGGAAGATGGGGAGGTGGTCAAGGCCTACTGGGGCAACAAGGACACACTCAAGGCTGTCTATTCAAAGGATCTACCAGCACTCAAAAGCTATCACTGTCCTTCTGTCAGGGGGAACTCAGCAAACTCTCTTTGCCAAGAGCCTCCAGGAGGATTTCCAGCTTTTGGGGCTCCCTTTTAACCATTTTTCCCATAACTGTAGCTGGGACTATCACCTGCCCTACAGGGGGAACAGCCCACAAAGTTCACCATCAGGGATGCCATTAACTGAAAGTCCCTTCTCAGGGGGGTCACTGCACACCTTGGCCTTTGTTTGCCCTCCCCACCAAAGATGCTTCCAACAGTTCTGACACATCTGGCAGACCCAGAGCTCTCCTCAGGGAATGCTTCAGCTGCTTAAAGGCTGCCCTTGCACCATCTATTCAAAAAGTTGCCATAACAGTCTTACCACACATCCCGAGGGAGCAATGCAGAGTCCAGCCCGTCCCACCATTCCCAGCAAGGCAGTTCATGGGCTGTCTGGGGCTCAGGGAGGAGTCAGGGGGCTTCTCTTCTTCCTGCCCGATTTTCAGATTTTCTCCTGCAAAAGCAAAGGTTTCTCGGCTTTCTTTGATCAAGGAGAGGCAGCAAAGGCCATCTTTTCAATCCAATACTGGAAACTACTCCAGGTTGTCATTTCAGGGGGTTCTCTCAGGTCCTGCACTAATCAATCCCCTTGGCCATTGCTTTTCTTGGCAGGTTCTTGCATTCACGTCCTACAAGCAAACCAGGAGGAGCAAATTCAGCTGTTCCTGCAACCAATCCAGTCTGGCACTCTGATTTTAAAGGATACTGGCTTGACCTTACCTGGAGAGATCCCACATCAGGGGTAATACCTACAGGTTCTGCCCTCTTCCACTCTCCTGCAGTTCCACTGGCCCACACCACAGGAACAACTGCAGCTGCCACTTCAGTGGGGGCCTTGCTGCTGACAGGAGTTATTCCCTGCACAACAAGAGCTGCTGCTTGGACACATTTAGTTTCAGCAATTACAGTTTCAATAGACCCAGTTTTCAATTTAATTTCTGCCTCAACTTTTCCAGTCCATCTCTTCCTAGCACAGGTTTGGGTGAGTTTGGCCAACAGACAAACTCAGGAATTCCCCAATGTTTTCCCAGTTTAACCCCTGTCACACCAATCACCTTAACACTGCCAGTCCTTAATTCTCCCTCTCTTGGGTTAAGGACTGAGGAACTTGGACCTGTGTCTGAGCAGGACATGTGCAAACCAAATGCTGGGGACTGGAACACACACCTGGCACTCCTGCAGCTCTCACAGTCACATTCCAGAGCAAACAGCCAATTGCACCCTCACTGCTCATTTCTTAATCCCAATCCCACACTTGTTTGGCACTTGGAGCACCACTTTTTGAACCCAATTACAGCCCATTAGAGAGCTCCCTGTCTAGCAGGGACAGGGACCCCTGGGATACTCTCAGCAATGCCTGAATCCATGGCAGGGACCTTGCTTTGAGCTCCCCAGGGCCGGGCACCCCGAGGATCTCCCCGAATAATCCTTTCGGTGCGCGCTGGAGTCCTCGGGGTGCCCCAACCCGGGGGGCACCAACAGCACTGTCCCTCCAGGGGCCAATTTGGTCCCAAAATGCAGGGGGATCTTGCCTGTGTCCCAGACTGGTCCGGGGATCTGAGGCCCTTCCCGAGAAAATCTCGGTGCCGGCGTGAAGGGCCAGAGATCCCTTGGAGCCACAGGAGAGCAGGCACAGAGTCCCTCCTGGGGGGCAATTCTGCTGCCTGAAATCAGCTCTTCAAAGGAGCCTCTAAGACTCAGCTGGTGAGGTTTAGAAGCCAGGCATTCCTTGCTTACAACACCCTGCCATGATCCCAGCCCCACGGGGGTCCTGGCAATCCGCTCCCAAAGGGCACACGGAGGGGTCTCCACTGCAGCTGATGGGAGGGGTCAGCATTACAGGAGGGCTCATTTTCCTTCCCTGCATTCCTGTTGCACATTCAGGACATTCCCAACACCTGTTCCCATCTACACAAACCCTTATAAGGTCTCTGAGGGGCTCCATCGGGGGTCTCTGGTGGTCACCTGTGCCTGCAGCCCCCAAAGTTCTCAGTGACCACCTTATCAACTTCAAGACAACTCACCTGGTTGTAGAGGAGCCTGATGCTGCTTGGCTGCTGCCTCAGTTCCCCTCTTCATTCTTTCTTGACTTTGCTTGCTCAGTCCCTTTAAGTTCCTTGGCTCAGCTCCATGCACTTTCTAGGGAACATCCCACTGCAAAAACTCCCAGTTCTTGGTACATCTCCTAACTCAGATATCAGGGAGTGAGGCAGAAATCAACTCATCAAGGGCACTGCCGCCAAATATTGGGACAAAAACACCATAACATTCCACGGCCTCCCTTGGCAAATCAACCCCAAACTGCTCAGACACAAACAACACCCTGCACACTACAACAATCTGGCACTGCTGGTTCAACCCGGCCAAGTCAGTTGGGAAATGACACAAGGTCAACTTCCTTCCAAGTTTCAGTTATGACACAAAAGTCAGGGAGATCACAGACTCCCCCACAGAGTTTTACTCTGAGGAGAGAAGGAAACCAAAGCCATCCCCAGGGTTGCAATAGCTCAGGCTCCCCAAAAGGCCCAGGGGCTTCAGGTTTCTGAGGGGCTTCACCGAGGGCCTTCCCAGGTCTGCTCTGTCTGGAGCCCTCCAAGTCCTCAGTGCCTGCCTGAGGAACCTCAACACAACTCACCTGCTTACACAGCAACTTGGTGCTGCTTGCCTGCTGCCTCACTTCCCTTCTTCCTTCTTTCTTCACCTCCCTTGCTTGGTCCCTTTCAATCCCTGGGCTCAGTTCTGTGCACTTTCCAGGCTCCATCCCACTGCAAAAAGGATTAGCTCTTGTTACATCTCAACATGCACATATCATTCCCCATTTTTTCCTGACACTTGTCCACTAAGCCAGCGTCCCATTACTTAAAGCACAGTTTGACTCCTCAGTGACAACAACTGACAGCCCTGAATCCTAACACAGGCTGAGACACAAACACAGATGGGAACTCTGAAGGATCCACTTTGTCCTGCTCACCAACCAAAAGGAGCTTTCTGAACTCAAGAATAACAGACCCCACGTCCTTTTTCTGCAACTTTACCTGCTATAAATGTGACCCACCAGACCTGCAAAGGCCCTTCCCACTTCACCTGCAGGGCTGGCAGTGCCACCACTGGACACGGCCCCAGTGGCTGGGCAGGAACGGAGGGGCTGGGGCGTCCAATCCATCGGCCCAGGCGGCACCAGGAGTTCCTGCAGTTCCTGAGGGGAGAGCCTCAAGCCAGCAAAGGGTTAGGGAGAGCATTTGAAACTTCAATATGTAGATCTCCTGGAAGATGGGGAGTTGGACAAGGCCTACTGGGGCAACAAGGACACACTCAAGGCTACCTATTCAAAGGATCTACCAGCACTCAAAAGCTATCACTGTCCTTCTGTCAGGGGGAACTCAGCAAACTCTGTTTGCCAAGAGCCTCCAGGAGGATTTCCAGCTTTGGGGGCTCTTTTTTAACTGTTCTTCACATCACTGCAGCTGGGACTATCAGCTGCCCTACAGGGGGAACAGCCCACAAAGTTCACTTGCAGGGATGCCATTAACTCAAAGTCCCTTCTCAGGGGGGTCACTGCACACCTTGGCCTTTGTTTGCCCTCCCCACCAAAGATGCTTCCAACAGTTCTGAGAGGTCTGGCAGACCCAGAGCTCTCCTCAGGGAAGGCTTCAGCTGCTTCTGCCCTTGCACCATCTAGCCAAGGCAGCAAATTCTTACAGGCGGTTGGAAAAGTTGCCATAACAGTCTTACCACACATCCCGAGGGAGCAATGCAGAGTCCAGCCCATCCCACCATTCCCAGCAAGGCAGTTCATGGGCTGTCTGGGGCTCAGGGAGGAGTCACGGGGCTTCTCTTCTTCCTGCCCACTTTCCAGATTTTCTCCTGCAAAAGCAAAGGTTTCTTGGCTTTCCTTGATCAAGGAGATGCAGCAAAGACCCTCTTTTAAACCCAATACTGGAAAGTACTCCAGGTTGTCATTCCAGGGGGTTCTCTCAGGTCCTGCACTAATCAATCCCCTTGGCCATTGCTTTTCTTGGCAGGTTCTTGCATTCACGTCCTACAAGCAAACCAGGAGGAGCAAATTCAGCTGTTCCTGCAACCAATCTAGTCTGGCATTCTGATTTTAAAGGATACTGGCTTGACCTTACCTGGAGAGATCCCACATCAGGGGTAACACCTACAGGTTCTGCCCTCTTCCACTCTCCTGCAGCTCCACTGGCCCACACCACAGGAACAACTGCAGCTGCCACTTCAGTGGGGGCCTTGCTGCTGACAGGAGTTATTCCCTGCACAACAAGAGCTGCTGCTTGGACACATTTAGTTTCAGCAATTACAGTGTCAAGAGCCCCAGTTTTCAATTCCATTTCTGCCTCAACTTTTCCAGCCCATCACTTCCTAGCAGAGGTTTGGGTGAGTTTGGCAAAAACACAAACTGAGGAATTCCCCAATGTTTTCCCAGTTTGACCCCTGTCACACCAATCACCTTAACACTGCCAGTCCATAATTCTCATTCTGCTGTGTTCAGGACTGAGGAAATTGTACTTGTGTCTGACCAGGACATGTGCAAACCAAATGCTGGGGACTGGAACACACACCTGGCACTCCTGCAACTCTTACAGTCACATTCCAGAGAAAACAGCCAATTGCACCCTCACTGCTCATTTCTTAATCCCAATCCCACACTTGTTTGGCACTTGGAGCACCACTTTTAGAACCCAATTACAGCCCATTAGAGAGCTCCCTGTCTAGCAGGGACAGGGACCCCTGGGATACTCTCAGCAATGCCTGAATCCATGGCAGGGACCTTGCTTTGAGCTCCCCAGGGCCGGGCACCCCGAGGATCTCCCCGAATAATCCTTTCGGTGCGCGCTGGAGTCCTCGGGGTGCCCCAACCCGGGGGGCACCAACAGCACTGTCCCTCCAGGGGCCAATTTGGTCCCAAAATGCAGGGGGATCTTGCCTGTGTCCCAGACTGGTCCGGAGATCTGAGGCCCTTCCCGAGAAAATCTCGGTGCCGGCGTGAAGGGCCAGAGATCCCTTGGAGCCACGGGAGAGCAGGCACAGAGTCCCTCCTGGGGGGCAATTCAGCTGCCTGAAATCAGCTCTTCAGAGAAGCCTCTAAGACTCAGCTGTGAATTTTAGAAGCCAGGCATTCCTATACACTGTGAGATATTTTAAGGCTTATCTGACTGAAAAGCATAAAGCTTTTATCATGGACACCTGACCTCCCACAGACAGCTCCTTTCCCCTTTCAGTACAAAATTATTTTCATGGAATCACTCAATAGGAAGTGCCCAGGAACCCCAGACTGTGCTTTTCAGAACAGAAAATAAACAGAAGAAAGGAGTTTTGCACAAGTGTAACATACTCCAGAACAGACCTGACTTTCGTTTTACCCTTTGTGTTCAAATATTCCATAGAAAAGCTTCAGCAGGAGAGCTGGTACATTCCCAAGAGTATCCTGGAAGTCCCTCTCACAAGGGCTGGCGGAAAATCGCAGTTGTACGAGTCCCTTGTGCCTGCAGATGCCTGGGGATCCTCTCCACCTGCCCTGTGCTCTCCCAACAGCAGAAAGGGTGCTGAGACAGGAGGAAGGAAACCTTTAGCATAAAGCTGGGAAGGAATCTAAAGCTTCCTTTCCTGGGGAGCTTTGTGAAGTCTGCAGATGAGAAAGGGAAAATTTGCATCTCCTTTGGCACAGGTGTCAACAGAAGCTAAAACGTTTTGCCTTTTTCAGACAACTGTGCCCTTTTTGGCTCCCTGGCAGCTCCAATGGCACCAGAACCCCCTTCCTGCACACCCACGGCTGTCACACTCAGGCACCCACACACCTTTGCTCCAGCCCACACGTGGCCAACATTTCCTCACCCTGGACATCCCAAGGGCAGTATTTTTGCTAGAGAGCACAGCAACCCCCCTGTCCTTGCAAACTGCCTCCTTGCAAAAAAGGAATCGTTTTTCCCGGACATTTCTCCCACAGTCAAGGTCTTTTCAAACTGCTGTCGTGCCACCAAACCTGCTCAGGGTCCCTCCCGGCTTCTGCCTGTCCTTGCATTTAAAGGCATAGGCACATTCTATCTTCCAACAGCAAACCCAGCTCCTCACGGGCAGTAGAAGCCCTGCTCTTACCTGGACAGACTGCCGGGCTCGGCACAGCTGTGGCTCATGGAGCAGCTTCCCAAGGCCGTTCTCTCTCCCAGCAGGAAGCACAACTCGCCTCCACACCAGGGGAAACCACGAGCGAGGCTGCAAATGGACACAGAACGAGCAAAAAGCATTAACGCTGCACCAAAAAACCAAGTTAAAGCAGTCTTTTTCCTCAAAACCCTGCACGAGGAAAGGCTTTGGGATTCCAAAGCAAACCCTCAGACACCCAGTGAGCACCAGCCCCACAGCCCCGCCACGGCTCCCCCCGGGGTTACCCGGCAGGTAAGGGGCTTACCCGGCCCCCGCCGCCCAGCACAAGGCGCCCCAAAACGCCCCCGGCAGCCCCGGTGCACAAACCCAGCGGCCAAGGCGCTCTCCCCTCCGCAGCCCGGGCAGCAGCGGGGCCGCACCCTCAGCCCTCACACACAACCGCCCCCACCTGCCCCGCCGGCCCTTTATACCGCGGGCCGGCAGCGCTGCCCAATCAGCACTCGAGCGCCTCCGCCCAATCCCAGCCCGCCTGGCCCTGCGGCCCCGCCCCGCCCGCTCAGCCCGGCCCCGCCCCTCGGCGCGGCCCCGCTCCCCGTTCCCTCCGCGCGGCTCCCGCCGCCGCCGCAGCCCCGGCGGGCGCTGCTGGGGCCGGGGAAGGGCGGGTGGGAGCTCCGCGGTCACGGCCCGGCCGGGAGCTCTCCCGGGAGAAGGGGAGCGGGGCGGGCAGCGGGGACGGCGGGGTTCTTGGGGGCGGGCAGGGCGGGGCCGGGCGGCGGGGCCGGCGCGAGCCGGGGGGCGGGCCTGGGCGGGCCGAGGGGCGGGGCCGGGCGGAGCGGCGCGAGCCGGGGGGCGGGCCTGGGCGGGCCGAGGGGCGGGGCCGGCGCGATCCCGCGGCGCTTCGCTCTGGGCTCCGGGGCTGTTCCGGGCTGGTTTTGGGTGCGGGTTTTGGGGCACTGCGCACACCCTGCCCTGGTCACAGCCCCGCCCCAGCTCGCTGCACTCCCCGCACCCCTCGCTCAGCTCCGCGGGGATTTGTGCCTCCTCTGAAGGTGGCAAATGTCTGCAAAGCCAGTGGCGAAGCCAGAGAGGTGCAGCCCCCGGGCCCCGCCGCGGCTTCCCCGCCCTCCCCCGGCCCCTCCCGCCCGTCCCGCCCCGCAGCGCCGCTCCCGCTGCCGCCCTCGACCCCAAGGAACGAACCCCGTGCCCCCAGCACAGGCCGGTCCCTCCCCGGCAGCCTCGGCAGCGCCGGGAGCGGCCGCAGCCCCCAAGGACGGGCGGGGCGCGCCGGGAGGGGCCGCGCGGGGCGGGGGCGGGTCCCGCGGCTGCGACCCCGCGGGGAAGGGACCCCCGGGCCGGCCCCGTCCGGCCCCGCCGCTGGCCCTGCTCGGCCACCGCCCCTCACCCACAGTTTTAACGTTAGAGAGCCAAGATTTAACCCAGAGCGCCGCAAGCTCCCACGTGCAGGGCATTTCCACAGACTTGTTATTTTTTTCTTTTTAATGACCACATGGCTAAAGTCAGGGAAATACAATCAGCATTCCCTAAACACCATCACTTCTACACCCACCTGCGATCAGGGGCCGATGGGCAGCAGCCTGCCCTGGACAGGCTGCAGGGATGGTGTGAAGGCCACTGTGCCCCAGGTTTGAAGGACTCTGGCCATGATCCCTGGCCCGTGGGCAGAAAGCCCAGAGCCAACGGGAACTCCAGCCAGCTGCAGGCAGATGTTACTCTGTCCCAGTTTGCCAGGGGTGGGCACGAAGGGGCCCTTCCCCGTTCGGAAGTGGAAGTTGTCCCCTGTGCACAGCCCGCTCTCATCCTCGGCCTCGTGGGAGCCAATTCCCTTGTCCCAGCCCACTTCCTGCAGAGAAGAAAGGGAAAGATTGCACAGAAGGGAGACATTCTTCCCTGGGAGGGTGGGGAGGTGGCCTGGCACAGAGAAGTTGTGGCTGCCCCATCCCTGCAAGTGGCCAAGGCCAGGCTGGATGTCTATTAGAAGGTGTCCCTGCCTGTGGCAGGGAGTGGAAGCAGATGATCCCTGAGATCCTTTCCAACCCAAACCCCTCCAGGATCCCAGGATGATTCCATGCTCTCTGCATTCATTTGGCATCATTTCCTCTCAAAAACAACATCTGCGATTTAGTTGATTGCTAAAGCCATCATTTTAAAATCATCCCAGGAATCCAAAGGGACTGGAAAACACACAGAAATCATTCCTGCACCCACCAAAGCATTAGGAATTGGAACCCCATTCCCTCATCTCTCTCCTTGTTCTTCTTGGCTGGAAAACCTGATGATCCCCACTGGCTGTTTTTAGGCTGCTTTTCTTCCACAGCTCCTTTCCTCCCGGCTGAAACCTCCTGGCATCTTCAGGCCTTATCTGGAGGGAAGCCCCTCTGAAGTATTTCCTCTCGTGGCAATTCTGTGGGATGAAGAAGTAAAAAAAGCACATCAAGAGCTCCTTCCACCCCCTTCCCTCGCAAACACCCTCCCAGCTTGTCCTTGGCAGCTCCATCCCCCCGGCAGCGGCACCCGACGCTTCGGCTCCGCTGGGAAAGGGACAGCAAGTGCAGAAGCAAGTTCAGGTCTGGGCAGGGGCTCCCTGGGGAACGGCACTTCAGTGCTTTAGTCCGTGGCCTTTCCTGCTGCCCTCCCTCCTGGAGGCAGAGGATGACCCGTCCCTTGTTTCTCCCACGCTGGCAGACCCAGGTCCTGCTCCTTTGGCCCCACTTTTCTTGGCAGACCCGGCATCATTTCCCAGGGTCCCCAGGAAACTTCTGCACTTGACCCACTGCTAAGTGCAGAGCACAGGGCGAGGGAAGGACAAATTTCTCGGCACCCACCCCCTGGAATTTCCCTCCTCCGCAGCACGCTCCTGTTCCCGCTGTCTCTGGAGGTGCCCGCACGAGTCCTCCTTCTCCCAGCACCTCAGAGAATGTCCTTTTCACCCAGGTCCTGCTCACCGTCGTCCAACAAAACACGCTGACAACATTTTTCACGATGCCAGTGGAGAGCTATTAGAGCACACTGCACAGGGAAGCTGAGCCTGCCCCATCCCTGCAAGTGTTCCAGGCCAGGCTGGACGGGACTCGCAGCAACCGGGGACAGTGGAAGGTGTCCCTGCCCACGGAAGACAGGCTGGCCTTTGAAGGTCCCCTTCAAACCAAATCGCTCTGGGATTCCCCTCCAAAATCACTCCCAAAGAGACACAGCAACCAAAGCAGAGGGACTGCACTCCTAGCTTTTCTTACCTGCAGGCACACACAGCACAGCACGTTGGACATAAAAGCCACAGGGTTAGTCCTGCCAGAGGCGTCCGGCACACCCACGGCGACCGAAGGGAAAGAGGGAGCCTGGGAACACGGAGTAAAAGACACCTTAATTAGGACTACCCTGAGCCATAGCCAGGTCATTCCCACAGACAGCTTCACCGTCCAGTCGTCCAAAAAGCACTCACCGAGGCCTCAGGTAGGATGGTTCCTGACGCTGACCAGGTGAATACCTCCCTGCAAGCCCGCTCTGCTCCTGCCAGGCACTGGGGCTCACCCAGAGGGGCTTTGCCAAGCATCCAAGGGAAATTAAAATTACAGCCTGGGCAAAGGCGCTTCCCGCAGGACCGCTCCTGGCCAAGGCCACCGGTCCGTGCAAGTCAGACCACTGACCACCCAGGGCTGGGGATTTTCAGGGGCACGCTTCCAGCTTTTATTCTCCAGAAACTCCAGTTCTTCCTGGCACCGCTTGCCAGAAAGTCTTCCCCTGTTGGAAGAGGTCACTTAGTCTTTCGAGGGGCCAGATTGCCAAAGCCCGGCCAGTCCGTTCCCACGAGGAAAGGTAGCTTTGTCTTGTACAAGATACTGGGGGGGAGACACAAAAGTTTAATTTAAAACAACTGCCGAGAATAGAAAGCAATTCAAACAGAAGGCAGACGAGACTCGTGCAAAACCCAATACATTTGACTTCAAAGGAGAATTATTTCCCTCTGCACCTAAGTCATTTTCACCCAGGTCCTGCTTACCATCCTCGAACAAAACGTGCTGACAAAGTTTTACACGATGCCAGTGGAGAGCTATTAGAGCACACTGCACAGGGAAGGTGAGCCTGCCCCTGGATCCCTGGAAGTGTTCCAGGCCAGGCTGGATGGGACTTGCAGCATCCAACTGGGGATGAGAGTGGAAGGTGCCCCTGCCCACGGAAGACAGGGTGCCCTTTAAAGGTCCCCTTCAAACCAAATCGCTCTCTCATTCCCCTCCAAAATCACTCCCGAAGAGACACAGCAACCAAAGCAGAGGGACTGCACTCCCAGCTTTTCTTACCTGCAGGCACACACAGCACAGCACGCTGGACGTCAAAGCCACGGGGTTAGTCCTGCCAGAGGCGTCCGGCACACCCACGGCGACCGAAGGGAAAGAGGCAGCCTGGGAACAGGGAGTAAAAGACACTGTCGTTAGGAGTACACCGAGCAATAGCCGGGTCATTCCCACAGGCAGCTGCGCTGTGCAGTCCCACAAAAAGCTCCGGCTCCGGATTTAAGCTCGGAGAAGCCCGGCAGTGCCAAAACACTCCCGCTCTCCGCTTCCCGGCCCGCCCCGACCGCCGGGCGCTGCCTCGCGGTCGCCGCCTGGCGGACACGGCCGGGAACGGCACTGCAGCCGCGCCCCCCCCTTGCGAGACCCGCGGCGCCTTTCGCGAGGACGGGCCTTTCTTCCCTAAAACCTGCCCTTCCCTAGGAAAAGCTGAGCGATTCACAGAGTTGCTGTTTTTATCCCGGCTTCCCAAAGGAGTTCTCTCTCCCGGCGGCGGCGGCGGCGGCAGCCGCAGCAACGCTCCCCGGGAAGCCCTGACGGAGGCTGGGAACTGACACACGACAAGCCAAGAGCATTAACTCGGCCCCAAAACACTCCACAACAGACCAATTTACAGTCCCCTTTGCCTCCTCCCCCCCGTGCAGGCCCAGGCTTTGGGATTCCAAGGCAAACCCCGAGAGGCCCAGAGAGCAGCAGCCCCTCAGCCCCAGCACGGCCTCCCCCGGGCTCCCCCGGCCAGGAACCGGCCCAGCCAGCCCCTGCTGTGCAGCACAGCAGGCGGGGGATGACTTTTGGGACCCCTCCCTGGCCGCTGCAGAGCAATGCAGGCATCGGGGCCAAGTCCTGCCCGGACCCCGGGCACCGCAGACAGTTCAGCCCCAGCAGCAGCAGCAGCAGCAGCAGCAGCAGCAGCAGCAGCAGCAGCTGTTCTGCCTCTTGCTCCCCTCTCATTTGGAACCGAACGGTGAGGAACAAGCCCTGGGCACAATCGGCACCGAGCAGCAAGGCCTGGGCTCGCCAGAGGCCCGGGCCTGCCTACTCCAGGCTCTGGGCTTCCTTTGCTTTCTTGCGCCGCAATTCTCCTGCCCCGGCAAGCGTTAAAAGACAGACTGCCCGGTGAGACGTGCCCCGAAACAGCCATCAGTTCCAAGGCCAGAAAATCTCAGCGCCACACTTCGAAACCCTGCCGCGAGGCCCCCGGAGAAGCCAAGGGGAGCTGGGATTCCCCGGAGTCCCAGGGAACCGAGGGGAAGGTGGCAAAGGGGCTGAGAGCAAACCCCCCCCCCAGCTGCTTCTCCCTGCAACCCCTCCGGCAGGCGTAGCTGCCCTGGGATTTCATGCCCCTCGTGTCTCTTGCGAGCTCAACGAGCGAACAAAGGGGTTCTGCAAGATCCGCTTCGTCTGTCCCTGAGGCGGCACAGACCCTCCCCGCGGGGGGGGTGCGATGCCAGGGCACATCCGAGCCCGGCCCTGCCGCCTGCCGCTCTCGCCGCCCCTTCTCCTGGCGGCGGCACGCAGGTGCGAGTGTCTCCGCAGAGGCGAGAAACCTGCCTGTCGCTTCCCCTGCCTGCAGGCCCCGCTGGCCGCGGCAGAAGAGCTGCCGCCGCCGCCCCCCCGCCGGGCCCCCGCTTACCCCGGCGACGATCTCCTGCAGAGCCCTACGTCGGATCTGCCGCCGTGGGTCGCTTCTGGGGGGGGGAGGCGGCGGCGCAGCCCCGACAGCATCTCCGGGGCACGGCGGGACCGACCGGGAGCGGAGCGGGGCGGGGCGGGGCGGGCGGGCGGTGACTGCCTGGGGTCCCGCGCCTGCGCCTGCGCAGCGGGGTCGAGAGGGGGCTGCCCGCGCCGGTGCCTGCCGCCGCCCGCGAACCTGCCGCCCGCGCCCGGCGCCGCCGAGCGCCCCGCCCCGTCCCCACAGCGGGAAGCGGCGCGGCGAGACGGCGCTGCGGGCGCGGGGCGGGGGTCCGGGTCGGGGAGGAGGTCAGGCAACAGGATAAACGCCTCTCTGAGGCGAGGGGGCCTCTCGCCGCCATCTTGAGTGTGGCCTGGGCTAAGTTCCGGTCCTGGCGGCGCCGTCTTGAGTGTGGCCTCGGGGCGAACTTCCGGGCCGGGGCCGCCATCTTTGTGTAGGGCCTTGAAGCACTTCCTGTCTTGGCGCCGCCATCTTTCTTTTGGGGTGGCCTCGCAGCACTTCCGGTCCGGGTGGTGCGCTTTCGAAAACAGCCCGGGCGCTCTCTACTTCCGGTGCCCCGGTTTACCCGGAGAACGACCCTCGCTAATTTCTGCGCTTTCGCCCCAAAAACCTCCACGTTATTCCCTCCGCGCACACCTCGGGAGAGACGGGAGACCGCAGCTCCCCCCGTGCCGCCGGAGCCGGCCCTCAAGTCGAGCGGGGAGCGCTGCAGCGGCACAGGAGCCACTGCGCATGCGTCGCCGCTTCCCCTCGCCCGGCCGCCCTCACTTACCACGTGATCGCCGGCGTCTCCCTTACGACTGCGCATGCGCCGCCGACGCCATCTTGTTTGCCGCCCGCCTTCCTTCTCTCTCACTGCGCGCGCCTCGCCCGCTTTGCCGGGGCCCCCCTCTTACATTTCGCGGCACCCCCTCCGCTGCCTTTTCGGCTCCCCGGCCTTCCCCCGCCCACCTTTTGGGGTCCCCTTCTCACACTTTAGGGGGCACCCCCAAGTGATGGGGCGGAGGGCGGGGCGGGGCGGGGAGTAAACCCCGGGCTGCCCAAGAAGCCTTGTTTTTCCCTTTCATTTCACTTGGCATTTTATTAGGGCCTTTTTAGTTTGCTCGCTTTGATTTTTTTTCTTTAATTTTCTTTTGTATTTTATATTGCCTTCTTTATTGCCTTAATTTTTTATTCTCCTTTCCTTTCCCCTTTCCCCTTTCCTTTCCCCTTTCCCCTTTCCTTTCCCCTTTCCCCTTTCCTTTCCCCTTTCCTTTCCCCTTTCCTTTCCCCTTTCCTTTCCCCTTTCCCCTTTCCTTTCCCCTTTCCCCTTTCCTTTCCCCTTTCCCCTTTCCTTTCCCCTTTCCCCTTTCCTTTCCCCTTTCCCCTTTCCTTTCCCCTTTCCCCTTTCCTTTCCCCTTTCCCCTTTCCTTTCCCCTTTCCCCTTTCCTTTCCCCTTTCCCCTTTCCTTTCCCCTTTCCCCTTTCCTTTCCCCTTTCCCCTTTCCTTTCCCCTTTCCTTTCCCCTTTCCTTTCCCCTTTCCCCTTTCCTTTCCCCTTTCCTTTCCCCTTTCCCCTTTCCTTTCTCCTTTCCCCTTTCCTTTCTCCTTTCCCCTTTCCTTTCTCCTTTCCCCTTTCCTTTCTCCTTTCCCCTTTCCTTTCTCCTTTCCTTTCCTTTCTCCTTTCCTTTCCTTTCTCCTTTCCTTTCCTTTCTCCTCTCCTTTCTCCTTTCCTTTCTCCTTTCCTTTCCTTTCCTTTCTCCTTTCCTTTCCTTTCTCCTTTCCTTTCCTTTCTCCTTTCCTTTCCTTTCTCCTTTCCTTTCCTTTCTCCTCTCCTTTCCTTTCTCCTTTCCTTTCCTTTCTCCTTTCCTTTCCTTTCCTTTCTCGTTTGGTTTTTATTTTTTTTAGTTCTTAGTCCTCCAGAGAGGAAGAAAGAACACTGCAGCTCCTCTGGGCCACAGAAAGGCTCCCCTGCCCTTCCCTTAAACACAACGCCTGCCAGGAGGACCCTGCAAGCCCGCTCCGCTCCTGCCAGGCACCGGGGCTCACCCCCAGGGGGGCTTTGCCAGCACCCAGTGGAAATTAAAATTACAGCCTGGGCAGGAAATTCAAATTACAGGCCGGCAGGACCGCTCCTGGCCAAGGCCACCGGTCCGTGCAAGTCAGACCACTGACCACCCGGGGCTGGGGACTTTCGGGGGCACGCTTCCAGCTTTTATTCTCCAGAAACTCCAGTTCTTCCTGGCACCCCTTGCTTCAGTCTTCCCCTGCTGGAAGAGGTCACTTAGTCTTTCGAGGGGCCAGATTGCCAAAGCCCGGCCGGTCCATTCCCACGAGGAAAGAAAGGTAGCTTTGTCTCGTACAGGATGCTGAGGGGGGAGACACAAAATAAAAGTTTAATTTAAAACAACTGCTGAGAAGAGAAAGCAATTCAAACAGAAGGCAGATGAGACTCGTGCAAACCCCAATACATTTGACTTCAAAGGAGAATTATTTCCCTCTGCACCTAACAGAATGTCATTTTCACCCAGGTCCCGCTTCCCATCCTCGAACAAAACACGCTGACAACATTTTTCACGATGCCAGTGGAGAGCTATTAGAGCACACTGCACAGGGAAGCTGAGCCTGCCCCATCCCTGCAAGTGTTCCAGGCCAGGCTGGATGGGACTTGCAGCATCCAACTGGGGATGAGTGTGTTATAAGTAAAATTGGCACTAGGCTCAAATATCGTAGTAAAAAGTTTTATTATAGATTTATATAAAAATCAAATAAGCAAATTACAGCGCTGGGTGACTTAGTGAGCTTTCCTTGCTCATCCAAGGCACACTTCAATAATTTCCAATTTGCCTTTTATAGGTTTGGAGCTGCTTATCTCTTTTAAAATCCCCTCCTTTGTTCATCAGGTTTATCTGCGCAGGCTCTGTTCCTGTTGCCAAGAAGCTTTACGCATGCGTATCTTGTTGCTAGGAGACAAGCTCGGCTCTGTTCATCCTTTTGATGTAGTCAGCTTTTTCTGCGCATGTGCTGTCTTGCCACTGGAAGAGAGTTCTGTTCTCTTTTTCAGTTCTTTTTCTTATTACATAACATAACAAAATATCACTAATTATGGTAACATAACATTATGGTTTGTGTGATATATAAATAATTGTGATTCGTGAAGCAAATGGGTGACTACATTAAAAACAGACTAAATAGATTCTAAAACTTAACTACACCCCCACAAGGAAACAAAACAGACCCTCCCAAGGTCAAAAGGCCTAAAACCTTCTCACTATCCTAAGGATGAAATATAGTACAACTTTAAGTCTTTAGGCGCCTACTCGTCCAAGAGTACATGAATTAGGACTGGCTGCAGAGATAGCTCTTTTAACCTTAGCTGTAAATATAATAGAACTTTAAATCTTTAGGCGCCTGTTCGTCTAAGAATACATGAACTATGACTAGTTGTAGAGATAACTCTCAGCTTCAGCCGTGAGAAAACTTTCACATTAAACATTTAGCCAAAAACTCACAGAATATACAGGTGTATGATACAATCAATATGCATGAGGTAGTCAAGACAAACACTAAATGAAATTATTACTTGAAACTTATAGAAACTTGGGACTTTGTTTATCGCAATTTGTAATTAGTGTTGCAAATATAATTTGATAAGCAAATTATCTCTCCTTTGGTCTTTATTGGCTATCACAAGTGGAAGGTGTCCCTGCCCACGGAAGACAGGCTGGCCTTTGAAGGTCCCCTTCAAACCAAATCGCTCTCTCATTCCCCTCCAAAAAAACTCCCAAAGAGACACAGCAACCAAAGCAGAGGGACTGCACTCCCAGCTTTTCTTACCTGCAGGCACACACAGCACAGCACGTTGGACAGAAAAGCCACAGGGTTAGTCCTGCCAGAGGCGTCCGGCACACCCACGGCGACCGAAGGGAAAGAGGCAGCCTGGGAACACGGAGTAAAAGGCACTTTAATTAGGACTACACTGAGTCATAGCCAGGTCATTCCCACAGACAGCTTCACTGTCCAGTCCTACAAAAAGCACTCACCGAGGCCTCAGGTAGGATGGCTCCTGACGCTGACCAGGTGAATACCTCCCTGCAAGCCCGCTCTGCTCCTGCCAGGCACCGGGGCTCACCCCCAGGGGGGCTTTGCCAGCACCCAGTGGAAATTAAAATTACAGCCTGGGCAGGAAATTCAAATTACAGGCCGGCAGGACCGCTCCTGGTCAAGGCCACCAGTCCGTGCAAGTCAGACCACTGACCACCCGGGGCTGGGGACTTTCAGGGGCACGCTTCCAGCTTTTATTCTCCAGAGACTCCAGTTCTTCCTGGCACCCCTTGCTTCAGTCTTCCCCTGCTGGAAGAGGTCACTTCAGTCTTTCGAGGGGCCACATTGCCAAAGCCCAGCCAGTCCATTCCCTCCACTCCATCAGCACCTTCCAACTCAGCAGTGGCACAAAGGAGCTTCAGATCCATCCAGGAACAACAGCTATGGAGCAGACAGAGGAGACACCAAGGCTACAGCATAGGCTGAAAAACCCATCTGGCCTGGAGGCTGAGCTTAAATGTGCTCCTGAGCCCAGGGGTGTAGCTGGAGACAGCAAGTGAGGCTCCTTAGGGCCCTTAAAGCCCATTAGGGCCCTCAGGTCACACCTGGGTCCTCTTGACCACTCTGTCCCATACAGCCCCAGGGCACCCGGACCACACTGTTCCTACCCATCTAACAGGGACTGGAGGGAAGGCTCCCTCTGCACAAAAGCATGGATTTTAGCAGGAAGAGAGCCTGCACATGTTTGAAAGCACACAAATTAGAACAGCACTGAGGAAGGACCCATCAGGCACACCTGAACAAAGAAAAAAAACTCTTACGTGGTTGTATTCACCTCTAATTGCTCTAATAAAGCTTGAAATAAAATTTAGAGGACAGCAAAGGCAGAAGGTTGAAAAATTAGGGGGAATCTCTCCATTCAGGGATTTTAGAGAGTTTTAAGTGCCACCAGTACAATTATGTGGGAACTGCTCACGTCCCTTCAGTTTTTCTCTTGGAGGGAAGGATTGATGCAGCTTGTTGACAGGGTCAGTGCTTTCCCTACCACTGCAGCGGCAAAAAGGGAGGTGGTAAAGATGCTGGGGGGAGCATAATAGGCAGGCTTTGCAGCTGAAGGTCACTTAGAGGGGAAGAAAGTAGTAGAGGAGAAAAAAAGTTAATTAAATTAAGTCAGCAGATGCATCCCTTTATCATGTACAGGCTCGTACGCTCCGGAGCCTGCAAACCCCTTCCCTGTGGCCCTGGAAACCTTCCTTCACCACTCAAAGCCAAGCCCTCCAGCAGCAAAAACCAAGGGGCTGGGGCCAAACCAAGAACTGGTTTGATGCAGCCGTTTCCCCCTTCTTGGATCACAAGCCCAGTGAGGGATGGAGTATCCCCTGATTCCCTTGGCAGTTTGCTCCATGGTGAATCATCCTCACTGCTAAGAGGACCTGCTGCCAATTGTCCTGTTAGCAACAACGTCCCTTGGGAAAATGACTGTTTCCTTTCTTTTCTTTGCTGCTTTGCCTTTGCTCTTTTTCACTGAGTCACCCCATAAAGGTTTACCCCCATGGGGCCTGCTCTGTACTCAGTTATCTCCTGCTTCCCCCTCTGGCTGCATATTTAATCAGTGAGGGGTTTTTTTCTACTTGCTTCCAGGTCTTTCCTAAAAATTCCTGAATAATAAAAGGCTGGAGTGGGAGTCTTAACTAAAGACTACCCACAAAAAAAAAAAAGAGAAAGTAACAGAACCCCTTAGGGAGCCTTTCCTTCCACCCTCCCATCTGCCCCAAGGTGATCAGATATTGGAAACAGAGCTGGAAATTCCTCAGCTAGTCAAGAGCAGTGCTGGCTAAACCCTGAGATGGTACAACACCTTAGAGATTGGCCACTGGGACTGGTATTCCCCTGTCTAAGGCGTGTTTGAGTCTCATTATTTCCACTAGACATTTTTTATGACAATCTGGACATGAAAATGCCCTGAAAACAACCATAGCTTGAGGTTTGCAGGCTTTGATGCAACAGCCCCTGTTTCCTCCATGCTGCTTCCCCCTGGGTTCAGCTGGGGGCACATTGACCACCGTTTGCCAAAGTCCACCCTGACATCACACCTGGGTGGCAAAGTGCCCATGTGCCTCCCTGCCCCGGGCACGGTGACCTGGTTACACTGACCACCCTGCTTTGCCCGTGGATTCTGGAGCTGCCACGTCAGGTCCTGCAGCCAGAGACCCCCATGGCAATCCAGCAGCTACCAGTGGGACAAGGACCACTGGAGCATAAGGGTGGGAGGGGCTCAGCACCCCAGTTCTGTCTGTAAACCTTCCCACCAAGTCATTTTCAAGGGAGTTAGCTTTCACCTCTCAAACTTCCCAATGGGTAGCAATCAGCAGTCCAGAGATGCCTATGGGAAAGTGGGTTGCAACTTGCCACCTTCCCACACCCCAGTCCTGGAAGGACTCAGCAGCCAAGCCTAAAAAAGCAACCTGCCACAGTTAGTTCCAGCTGGAGACCTCCTTATCAGCAGGGGTTTGTTTTTTTCCACAGGCTATTTCTGTTTGCCTTTCCTCTCCAGGCAGTGTGTTTAGCACACCCAGCACAGCACCCATCTCCTAACCCCTGGGGGGTAACGATGCTCATGGTACAGCCCATCCCAGGCTCTCCCCATTCCCTCCAGCCTGGCCCTTTAAGTAACTTGACCCTCCGGGCTGCAAATCCCAGTCTCGAACTAAAAGGATGGAAAAGCATTTTCCCCCCTCCCCCTGGGTCTTTTTTGCTTTTGAAAGAAACTGTCTCTTCCCCTTTCTCTGTTGGTGGGAAGACATGGATCACCAAGGGACAGAGCAGCTTTCTGAGCATTCCCCTCCCATATCAAGGCAAACTGGCAATTCCCCCCACACACACTGCTTCTGGCAGCTCTTTTTTCCAGCTTTCCTCCCCTCCCGCCGGTCTTTGGCAAAGCTCAGCTGATTTCCAAACCCTCCGTGGCTGCTGGGGGTTGGTACAAAGGTTTAATTATTTGCTTTTCCTTGGGTGTGTAAGGCGGGGACAGGGAGAAGGTTGGGCCCCATGGCCTGACACTGCTAATCTTGCCCACTTTTGTTGTGTAGTCCCTCTCTCCCCCCCCTCATTCCCTGTCTCCCGCCCAGCTCCCAGAGCCCACCATGAGCCCGCAGGCAGTTTTGGAATGCTTTTGCCTGCTTTGCTTTTCCTTCATGAGAACAGCAAAAGGTAAGAGACTTTGGGCTGATTTGGGTCCAGGGGCAGGATGGGGTTTGGATGCCCAGAGAGATGAGATGCTCATCCCAGGGCACAAAGAGCCTCCCTGGATCCACATAATCCAGTATCTCCCCAGACTCCAGCTGGGGAGGCAGGAGTGATTGCCAAACTGCACACGGCCTGAGCATCTCCTGAGGAGGGGATATCTTTGGGATCCTGGAAGTCCTCCCTGGGGGATGAGGAAAACCAGAGAGCTGGAACTGTATAAACTGCACACAGTGCAGAACTATAAAAACTCTTCAGTCCGTCTCACTGAGGAAAGCCCCGGGGAATGAGCTGGATTTCCATTGATTCCTGTCTTTTGTTGTTATAACAAAAGCAAACGTTTCAGAAGCCCAGCAAGTGCATCAGATTTGCAGGAGAATTTCAAGTCACTTCAGAAAATAGGTTTGACTGGCTTTGTCATGGCAAAGGCAACCCCCCACCTCACACACGCTACAATCATATTTGTATACAAACAAGAGAAGGGACTCCAAATAATTCTAGATAAATAAGTTTAAAGCAGGGAGTTTGGATCTAAAGCTGCCCCATCAACTTCATTTTGCCTTGTCTAATGGGTAACACATAATATGAAGAATATGGCCTCTCTTCTCCCCTACAAATGTTTTTTGTGCCCCAGTTAATGTTGAACAGGCACTGTGAGATATCCCTCTTGTCTGTGGGCATGCTCAGAAAACTTGACTTTAGCATTAAAGTGTGTCTCTCTGGCACTCTCTGAAAGTCCTGAAGTGCCCAAGCAGAGCTCCCACTCTGGCCATCACTTCTAAGGCAGAACTGGAAGCCTGAGGTGGCACCCCAAGAACACCCTAATATCCAAAAGCAGGCACAGATGATTTCCCATGGAAACCTTTCCGTGGGCTATACTTCCACATCAGCATAGAAGTGGCCCTTCTGGAGGCAGTGATGCAGGTCTCAAGCATCCCTAGGGTCTGGGGCCCCTCTAGGATGGAAGTTGCTGGATGCAGCAAGGGGAGGGATTGAGTTTCATGCCGGCTTCCCTTCAACATCCTTCCCTTGCCTCTTTCCGCAGGGGATTTGCAGCCACTTTCTTTCCAGCCCAGGACACTGTATCAGTACCACTACACCCTGGATGTCCAGCTGGACCACATGGCCCCACCATCCCCTGGGGGAGTCTGGCTGCGGGCTCAGGCGTCGGTCCACGTGCACCGGCTCTGGAGGGACCAAAGCGGGGAAGAGCTGCTCCAGGTGCAGGTGTGCGGGGTGGGAAAGACATCACAGCTGGAATTCTCCTCCCGGGAGCACCCCAGGAGGTGTAGCCCTCTTCCCTTTCTAGCCCAAGTCATCTGGAAAACATCCTCTCTGACAAAATCCGTTGCCTGCAGGTAAAACACACACCAGCCTTAGTGTGACACGCTTGGTCACTGCTCTCTGCCATCTTCTGCTGTCATAGATCCGTGACCTGAAAGCCCAACACAAGCCAGATGAGGAGAGGAGCCAGGATGGCCCTGGAGGTCCCCCTGCAGAGATTGAACTGAGCCAGGAGGCAAAGGCAGAGCTCCAGAAGCCGGTGTTCATCTCCTGGAACAGTGGGAAGGTTAGCTGGACACCTCCCGGGCTTGTCCGTGCCCTCTGCAACACGCTCCTGCGCACATCCCAAATTTTCCCAGCTATGAAGCCCGTAGGAACTGTTACTCCACCTCTGATTTCATATCAGAGCAGAAGGAACTGGACAGAGTGCCCAGTGTAGGACTATCTGGTCTCCCATATGATCCTAGATGGAGCCCCATCCTCCAAAGGGGCTGCAGCATCCCATGTTAAAAGCTCTTCAGTCCTAACCATGGGATACAAGCTCCTTTCTGACCTTCTCCTCTCTAAGGCTTTGGAAAACCAGGATGGGGAGGAAAGGGAAGTTTTGTGAACATGGATCCACAAAGCTCTTGCTATTGAGGGATGCAATCCTCCATGAGAAAACTCTTCAGGTGTTTACAGAGTGTTGCTCAGGTTGCAGGGGAGAGGCCTTTTGGCAGCAGAGAGCCTGCAGGGACCCCAGAGATGTCCCCTCAGCCAGGCACCACCTCTTGCCCCCTAGGTCAAAGCTTTCTACGGGAATGAAGCAGAAAGCAGCCTGACCTCCAACTTGAAGCGAGGCATCATCAGTCTGCTCCAGCTGCAGCCCCACGCCAGCACCACGGTGGAGGTACGTGCAGAGCTGGGGCCAGATCCTGCCCAAAAACCAGGGACCATGATGGACCAGGAGAGCTGGCCCTGGAGCACAGCCAGTCCAGGTGCTTCAGCAGAGGAGGCAAAATTCAGGATAAACAGCACAGGCTTTGCTGCTCCAACTGGGCACTGAGCAAGGATGACTGTTGGAAAGGCAGACGACTTAAAATAATCTCTAGACGATTTTCAGGAATGGGCACACTTACAAAATAGTAGTTTTTCCCTGGACAGTAGGAATAGTGGAGAAAAAACTCTGCAAGCATTCCTGCCAAGCAGGATTTGCTTTGCCAGCAGCCAGCAAATGGCTAAGAAATCCCTCCCTCCAGAGCTCAGCGAGGCTGGAGTGACCTGTGAACAACGTGGAGTAATCCCAGAACCCAAAATGCAGGCACAAAGATGCTGCTGCTGGTGTCAGCCTGAAATGCAAAGATGGCCAGATGGATTTGGAACTATCCAACACCCCCCCAAATTCGGCCCACTTTTCCAGCTTTTTGGTGATTTTTCTATTTATTGGGTTGTCCTTTGTGTCTGTCCTCTACACAGGTTGTTTTATTGAGGATGATCAAAGCTGGTCACCCTTGCCCACCCTGGTCACTCACCTTTGTGTTTCAGGAGGATGCCTCTGGGAGCTGCCAAGTCACCTATGCCGTGTCCAACCACTCCATCACCAAGACCAAAGATCTCCTCAGCTGCACAAAACCAAACTCTGGATTCACCTCTGTAAACAAAGCAAGTTCATTACTCTCCCTGTGGTGGGCTCAGGTTGTGTCAAGTACATCAGGGCCATCCCCCAGTTGATGTTTTGTATTCCTCAGACTCATTGGATTGGGAATTAGGTTGACAGGACCAAAGGCCTCTGTTTGTTTTGTTTAAAGCAGTAGCCCATGTTCAGCCCTGACATAAATAGATTAAATCCCATAGATCTCCATGCAGTTATAGCTGCCATGATCAAAATTGAAGGTTTTTTTAAAATATATAAACTCTACTGAATTGAATATAAAACCAGACATCACCACAGAGAGCCCAGGGGCCCTTTCCTACATTTTGCAAGCAAAGCAGGTGACTCAGTGGCCGAAAAGTTCTTTTTCTGCTGATAGAGAGGAGAGAAATCTCCTGAGGAGAGGGCAAGAGAGAAAAGGTTGCATTTTTTTCCTCCTTGCTTTTCCTTTTTCAAGGTTTTTGGAGTTGAGTGGCAGCCCAGCAGCAGAAGCCAGTATGTGGTGAAAGACAACCTCCTCCAGTCGGCCCTGGCAGAGGAAAGCCATGTGCTGGCTCCAGCCCTGAGGTCCAGCTCCAGCATCAAGATCAGTTCAAGGTGAGTGATGACTCCAGCCGTGAGCCACAGAGGGTGTAAATCACAGAGCACTTCCCAATGGCTTCTTCTCCCTTCACAGGCAGCAGCTTCAGTTACTGTCTCCTCCAAAGCCTGGTCCAGCAGAGGTGTCTGGACAAAGCCTTGAGGATGTGCTGGCTGGCGCAGAGGGACGGCACCAGCCCCTGGGCATGGCCAGCCTGCCCTTCAGGAGGGTCTGCACCAACTGCCCGTCGGTCAGTGATGCTACTGACCCCCAAAACTCACCACATGCTCTCCCCCCAACCCGGACACTTGTAGGATTCGGGGTTAAAACACAGTGGTACTTTTGGAGGGGCAGGATGCGGCCCCAGGAGCACACACAGCTGGGTTAAACTCATCACAGCTCTGAGGGCAGGAAATATTCCCACTGCAGGTCGGGCTGGAGAGGATAAACAAGGGATTATTTCTGCCTCCCCAAATCCTCCAGGCTTTTCACTTAGGAAATCTGGAATTGCAACAACACGACGTTTACAGTTTCTCCTGCTCTTTTCCTGGAACTCACCACAAATTGGGGTGTACGGGCTCCAGCACAAGTCCTCAGCAGTGGGGGTGTGAGGCTGCAGTCGATGCCTGCAAGCAGCTGCATGACCCCCATAGGCACCTTCCCACTCCTGAATATTTCCCAAGTATAAACATTATCCCACGATAACGGGGGGAAAAGAGGCTAAACCCCACCTAACAAACCTCACCTTTGCAGCTGAGAGCCCACCTGAAGGCTTTTGACAAATGGGGAATCAAAACAGACCCCTCAAAGGTGGCGACTGCCTGGCAGTTCCAGAGGTTCATCCAGATGCTGCGCAGTGCCAAGAAGAGAGATGTTGTGGAGCTGCTTAGGAGAGCTCCTGAGGAGACACGGTGAGACTGCCAGGAGCTTTCTTGCCAAAATTCTCTGCGTGTAGAACCCTGGCATGAAGAGTCATTCCTGGCTGAGACAGCTGGGGTCATTTGGTGCTGCTCCATACCCCATCCCTGCTCCAGGCAGCCACAGTGCCAGGGTACTCTGCTTTTCCTTAATGCCCTGCATGGTTTTTGAGGGTCATACCACTGATGACCTCCCTCTTCTTGCTCCAGCCCCTTCATCGTGGAGGCAGCAGTGGCTGCACAGTCAACGGCTTCCTTGGCAGCTCTCTCAGAATTCCTGGATTTCAGCAAGGAGGAGCCCAAGTCCCTCCTGGAGAAGTTTCTCTATGCAGCAACTTTCTCTCCCCGGCCTTCAGGAGAGCTTCTCCACCTGGTCTTAGTAAGTATGGACATCTCTTTTCCTCCCTGAGGGTCCTGCATCTGGGATGGATCCGTGCCCTGTTTCATGCAGGAGGGAACAGCAAGCATGTTTTCCTGAAAAAGGAAAATGTGTTTCTGTAGAAATAAATATTCCTGCTTATGGGGTTATTTTGTGTGTGTTTAATGGGACACTGGTGATGGGAGCTGATGGTCCTCAGAGGAAAAGCTTTCAGCAGAGAATGCCTCATGTCAGTACATTACACATAATAAAAGCTTAATTAAAACTACTGTGGAAAATCAGTGGTTTATCCAATTAAACCGTGCATGGCCTCCTTCAAGGCAGGTAAGAGCAAGTTTTTCCTTACTTTTGTGATGAACGCTCTGAGATAAGAGGTAAAACATACTCCTCCTCTCTATTTTCCCCCATTTTTTTTCCCTGCCTAATAATACCCCTTTCCTGATGCCCAGGACAAGCTGGATGGGAAGCAACTGGCCCCTGAGATCTGGGAGACAGGGATGGTTGCCGTGGGCTCTCTGGTGGGCAAGCTGTGCCAGCAGAAGCTGTGTGGGCTGCAGGTGGGTCCTCTGCAAACCCTCATGCTTGGCTTTTTCAGACAGCCCCCAGCTCCAGGCATGCCCAGAATGTCTCCTTCCCCTCCCCTCACTCTCCTCCTCTTCTGCCCTCCTGCAAACCCGGAGCAGGAGGTGGAGCGTGGGGTGGAAACCATCCTCAGGGGGCTGGGAAGTGCCGAGGAGGACCCTGAGGTGGTCATTTACCTGCTGGCCCTGGGGAATGCGATGCTCCCTGGAACCATCCCCGCCCTCCTGGAGCACGCTGAGGAGGGTCCTGCTGCTGTCACCACCACGGCCATCTCTGCCCTGCGGCGATTCCCCACTCAGAACATCTCCAACGAGGTAGGAAGCAAAGCTGCCAAGGCTTGGTGTCCTCTTCCCACCCAAAACCAAGTTGTTGGGGTGCTTTTGCACATCACAGCACTGTTTTCATTTCCCTCCTGCATCAGGTGAAACGAGCAATGAGGAGGATCTTCCACGAGACGAGGAGGAGCTATGAAAAAACCTGTCGCCTGGCTGCTGCAGAAATACTCCTGGATAACCACCCCTCACCCATGGATGTCATCAACATCCTGCTGGCCACCCAGGAGATGGAGACAGAGATGGCAAAATTGCTGCTGCTGAAGGTCCAGAACAGCCTGCGTGCCCACCACCACCCGGCAAGGTGGGCCTGGAGGGGAAGGTTGTGTTTTCTCCCCCTGCTCTACATCACTGTTTTCCTCATTCTCCCGCCCACTCCATCTGTAGTTTTTGACCAGAATGCCTTTAAAATGTGCCACCAACACTTCCTGGGGCTGGCATGGGAGCTGCCTGGAAATTCCTGGAGGAAGAAAAGGGATGCAGATGCCACCCAGCCAGCCAGAACCCAGCATCCTTCCTCATCCTGCCCTGTGACAGTGGGACCCGGGCTCGTGTTTTCAGCAGAGTCCTTGGAGGCCAAGGCAGCTCTGGCTGCCAGGGCAGTGCACAGTTTGTATCTAGGTGTATCAGGGTGCTCTGCATTAATCTTCCTATCTGCACAAAATCAACCAAGCACTCGCATTTTTCAGGGCTAAACAAAAGCTGCACTATAATGTCTGACTGGTTTATCCTAATAAACCAGAGGAGAGGAGAATTCCAGGGTAGCCCAGGTCTGCTCGTTTCAGTTTTTTGCTCTGGGCAGTCAGCAGCCAAAAGAAATACCTTGGAAATTTATATTTCCTCCTTTGCACAGCCTTGTGTAACGACCACTGACATTCTCTCTTCCTTCCCTCCCAGTGCTGACATACCCTTTCCCTTTTGCTTCTAGGAAGATAATGAAAGACATCATGGCAGTCCCGCAGATAAATAACTACAGCTTCTTCTCGAAAGTTGGCACCTCCTCTTCTTTCTCAGGACCTCTGACAGGTGACAGCACAGAGGACATGGATCCCGTGGTCCCCTCAGAGGGCTAAAGGAGGGGCTGGCAGGGAAAGGCAGCTCCCAGGAAAGGCTTAAACTCTATAGAATGCCCCAAAATCTCTGTGTGAGGTTTCTGAGCACGTCCCCCAACACCAGCTGGCTGCCATCACCTGAGATACATACACACCCTTCTCTAACACCCCTACAGCAGGAGGGCTAGGCTGTGCTACATACTTTTCCCAAATCCTGCTAATTTGAAAGAGGAGCTTCAGTGGGACCTGAAACCAATGGTAAATAGTAGGTGGGAGTTTCTGTGCTTTTCCTAAGTCATTTCACTCCATTCCTCAGTTCCTTTGGTATTTTTAATAAGCTCTTCAAAAAGGAGAATCCTTATACTGAGATTAAGAAACAAACAAAAAAAAAAATCAAACTTCAGAGAGACTGCAACAAGCAACAATTGTTAAATGACTGCTTAATTCTTCATCCCTCAACTCTCATTTCTGTCCCTCTTTAAATTATCTCAGTCTAGCTTTGTGGGGGTTAGTGAGGGTGGAATAGGCAACACCTGGGAAATAAAAAACAACCTTACAATGCTGAATCCTTCAAATATTGCAGGAATGGGAGGAGAAGGTGCAGAGTTTTCCCCTCTGGATCATGTAGTTTTATCAGATATAGAATGGCCAACATAGGAGATCCATCCCTACAGTACCAGCTGTACCCTCTATTGAGGAGGCTTACAAATTACCAAGGAGCCACCAGCATCCTGCTTTTAGTGATCTCCCAATTCCTGTCATCATTCTGGAGGAGCTTTTCCAAGAAACCACCCTGTCCTGCTGAGCACTGATGTGGTGACACCGGGTGCAGGGGATGCACTCACCACGATCCCAGCTTTGCACATCCCACCTCCAGCCTCCGTATTTCCACGTCAGCCTTCAGCCCTGCTGCTGCTCTCAGAGCATTTGGGGTTCACCACCATTCAGTGTCTCATGTGCAAAGAGAGATCATAGAATCGTGGAATGGTTTGGGTTAGAAGAGACCTTAAAGCTCATCTAGTCCCAACCCCTCTATCGTGGGCGGGGACACTTTCCACCAGATCAGGTGTGCCAGGTGCTGTCCAGGGATCCTTATGGGCATCTCTCCACCTTTCAGTCACCCAGGACCTGCTTTCCACCTTCGGGCTGGACCTGCTGTTTTTGGAGGGAGGATTCCTGAGGAAGAGCATCTCCGAGTTCTCACTGCTCAGCCGCGGCCGGCGGCTCCGCGTGGCTCAGGTGCACTGCTGGGAGAGGGGTGGGGGTGACAGCATCAATCCCGTGGTGCCACTGCCCTGTCTGTGTCCCCTCCTAGCCTTCTTAGGGTGCCTGACCTCACCTCTGCCCTCAGTGTGCAGAGATCCCCAGAAACAGGTAAATTCATACCCAGATCACCAAAGTGAAGCCAGACACACCCACTCTGGAGAAAGGAGCCCCCTGACCCCGAAAAACAGAGGATTTGACACTGATACCTCAGGGTGCTCAGGTTGGATGCCTCATCCAACCCACTCCAGGCTGATCTCCCAATCCAAAGCGCACCTACCCAAGGGTTGGACAAGCATAGCAACTCAAATAGTGCTGTGGGACACAAAGCACTCTCTAGCTTTGCTCTGTGCCGCTCACACATGTCCCACCTCCGTGTTCTAGGTCACCATTGAAGCACAAGGGATGGAGTCGATGATGGGAGAGAACATCTCGGATGGGGAAGAGGAGCCAGAGCTCATGGCCGGGATGTCTGTCACCTTCTTCGATGTTCAGCTGCGGCCGATCGTCTTCTTCCAGGGATACACAGACCTAATGGCCAAGGTCCTCTTGAGCAGTGGAGAGCCTACAAGTGTGGTCAAAGGGAACCTCCTGCTGATGGATCATCACCAGGTACTGGATGGGGGGTAAGAAGTGACCTGCCTCCATGCCAAATCCTAGTGAATCCCATGAAGTGAGCCGGTGGTTGTTACTCACCACAGATACAAATCTAAGAGCAAGGTGGCACTGCTGGATGCATCTGGGTAAACAGCAGGATGGATGGATGGCTTTGCCATGGGACAGAAGTGGCATGGCTGGAGTTCCTCCCTTGCAAACTCTGCTGCAGGTTTGGGATAAATGGTTCCAGCAGCCACAGGTCACTGCCGGTGTGAGCCACTCATGCAAGGGCAGTGCCCAGTCACAGCAAGCTCTCCCTTCTCCATCTCCCAGGTCATTCCTCTGCAGTCTGGTCTACAAGTGACCATCAAACTCCAGGGTGGGCTGGGACTTGACATTTCAGCCGACATGGACGTGGGCATTTGGGAGCAGGAACTGAAAACCAGCATCAACACGAGGTGAGAGGGTGAGGAACTGCCTGGCTGTGGGGATGGGGGTACCTGGGGTCTCAGCACCCAGCACCAGTGTGGCTTTCCACAGTCCCCAGCTCTTCTCCTGGTGGGCCTGGTTACACTTTCCCATGGCCAGACCTCAAATTAAGGTGTTGATGGAGTTGTTTGGTGCCCAGCACAGGGCCGTTGCTCAGTGATCAGGCTCATGTGCTTCTATCCCACAGGGGAAGCCTCTCCATGGATTTCCAGGCAGAACTAGACTCCCCTTTCCTCCAAGCCACCCTGAGGAGCCAGACAGAGGTGGAGACCTCAATCCATTTTGACACCACGCTAAGGTTTTCCAGCAGCCCTGTGCTCATGTGCCTGCAGCTGAGAGAGGAGCAGGTCCCATACAGGTAAGTCCCTGGGTGCAGTCAGATACTGTACAAACATCATGATGTGCTTGAGATAAAGGAGGATTTCTTGGGGGAAGGTGGGAATAAATGGCTGTACACTTATTGAGCAGGGTGGGTCAAAATTGGTAGGAAGAGGGGAAGGACAGTGCAAGTTCATGACAACATGGGTGGAAGCACCACCCCTAGACCACCAGGAGATGGTGAGTATGCTGTCTGGAATGAGGTCCACCACCACCACAGCCTCCTGACCATCTTGCTGTTACCTTGTCCCACAGAGAAATCTTCACGGTTTCCAAGTCTGCTGGGGGCCAGAGCAGCACCACTCGAAAAGGCAGGCGTGGCACCATGCCTGGGAGGGAATTTGCCTTGCACCAAACCAACTCCAAGGTCTGCAACCTCCTGCTGACACTGGAAAAGGAATAGGTGAGTCAGAGCACTACAGGACTGGAGAAGTGCCTTGTCTCTGCCACACACCCCTGTGAACCCAACATGAGCTGCCAAGGGCCCTGCCCAACCCCTCCACAGCCACCTTTCAATCAGAAAAATGCTGGAATAAGGACACCAGAAGAGGCCACAAGAGGAGATGCTGCAGGACAGCCAGAGGCACCCCTCGCTCGGGGCTGGAGGAGCCAAACCTGCCCTCACACCCCAAAGGCTGAGATTTCCCCCACCTGGACTCTTCCCCTTCACGGGGAAGGCCTTGCTGGAAGCCGGGCTGATCCTTGTGAAAAACAGGGCCACGATTTCTCACAGCCCAAGAAACCCTCCCACAAACCTACACCCCCAAATGCCCCGTTTTCTCCCCATTTATCAAAGCAGTCAGGAGGGAGCACATCTGCAGCCAGCTGGGAGGAAATTCCCAGTGGAGGGAGTGAATGACCCTCTTTTAACACACGGCTTTTGTGGCTGCCAAATTGTCCAGGAACACGTTAAAAAATATCTCTGGAGGAGGTGTGATGTTTTTAACATTTTTTTTAATGCATCCTCAGAGATACTCACCTCAGAATAATTCTCAGGGAGAGAGCCAGAGAAGCAAGACAAAATGTTCTATGTTCTTTCTGGCTTAAATGAAGGTGTTTGCACTTATTTGCATGCAAAGGCAACCCAGCTCCCCCCTCACAGCTTGGAGCCATCCTCTTATTCCTGGGGGGAAATTTGCACTCTGTTGCCAGGGATGCGGTTGGTGGCTTCCTGCTCTAGTGTCTGCACCTGAATTTTTCCACGTGTTCTTTCCTTCTAGGATAGGCAGGACTGCAGGAATCATCTGAGGTCATTAAAAACACCTTGAAATTAAAACCCATAAGGGCGCAAGAATTTTAGTGTTTGCAAAGAGGGGGTTGAAAAGGTGTTTTGAGATTATCAGGACTCCTAGGACGGAGTGAAAACAATGAAAATGGAGAAATTACAGCTCTAACAGGTGGCACACAGAGCTGGATCTGAAGTCAGCCACACTCAGCTAGGCAACCAAATGATTTCAAAGCTGCCAAGGTGTTTTAAAAATTCTCCAACCTTGGGTATTATTATTTTTTTTAATGAGTAATTGGTGGTGCAGCCTACCCAATTGGGCAAATACAGATGTGGCTGCCACAGAGGGCAAAAGATCCTGTTTGACTGACATGGTCCCCCCTGGATGTGAGAATGTATCACAGAACAGTTTGGACCAACATTACGAAGCTGTTACTTCAAGTAAACATCCTTCAGGGTGGACATAATTCAACCAAAACTGTGAAAGTTAAATAGTGGGATCACACCTCCATCCCATCATCCCATCCTCTTCCTCCTCTTTATCAAGACCAGCACATACTAGATGTGCCTTCTGCTGATGCCTGCAGACTCAAAACCCATCAATCCAGAGGTGACTCCTGCCTGCAGCCTCTCATCTTCATTTTTGATCCAAAGTTTACATATTAATGGAGAAGCCTCTGGCCTCTCTTATCTCCTGAACAGCAGTTCCCCTTCTCTTTTAATCGAGGCAGCAGATGGAGATAAGATTCCCTCCACCCTGCATGGTAGAAGGCAGCGTTCCAGCAACAGAGATACAGCAGCCTCCCTTTTCTGCTGATATTTGGGCTCTTTTGGCGACCATTTATGAAAACCACAATAAGCTTCGAGTAAATATTGTTCTTCTGCTTTGCACTCTGCTCTCGAGCTGGATTGTTATCAGCCACCACCACTCAACACCTCTCCAGCACTGGAAGGAGGCTCATGAAGAAAAAGCAGTATTTCTTCATTCCTCCCTGATAATAATGTGCATTTGAAATATTTTTAGCCCTTTTCTGTGTGTTATAAAACGTGCTTTTTAGGAAAAAAGAGAGACGTTGAGTATATTGTTTAAATTATGAGCCTGACAATGTAGCACTGAGTCTCCTGGTTTAGGGGGAGGAAAATTGTTTGGGTTTCCATCTGGGGACACTAATTACCAGTGCTTTGGTTATGTAGGGAAATAAATGCCATGTGCTTTTATATTTTCTCTGTTTGACACTTATAACTTCTCTGGACACACAGATGGGAAGAAGAGAGAAGCACTTCTGGCAGGAACAGCATGACCAAAGCTCTCCAGGGTCTGTCTAGGTCTGTATTTAAGGTGCCCCAGAGACATGTGGCTAAATGCCCCATCAGGGCTCCAGAACAGGGATGTGAGGGCCAGCTCTGCTCCTAGAACCCCCCAGAGCACCCTTAGAGATGACAACAACCATGCAAGAGGGGGTTCCCATGGGGCCAAAGACCCTGCCCTACCCTCTCCTGCCATCTTCTGCAGAGGTATTGGAGGCCATCCAAGATTTTTGCTTAGACTCAGGGCTTCCCCTGCACCAAGGCTCTGCTGATTACAGGGCAGTCTCAGAGCTGGCCTCAAGGACACAGAGAGGGGATTTGCTCTCGGGTCTGAACAGGGGGATCCCTGTGTGCCCGTGGGAGGGGGAGCCCATATCACCCTTGTTGCCCTGCTCAGCTTTGCAGCTTTGATAGCAGCTCAGAGTCCCACTGGCTCCCCAGCCTCACCCTTTCACCAGGAGCAGCCTGTAATTTCCCACTCCTCCAGTCTCAGGGCAGGATTTGGGCTGGCTCAGCTGTGTTTTACACCCCCATGAGATGCTATAACCCCTCCTGGCAGGCACTACCCTTGTGACCACCTGCACAGTCCCTGTCCAAACTCACTGCTCTCCCAGGTGTTTGGGGGGAACCGCTCAGACCTCAAACCTTTCAGCCTTGGTGTTTGCTCCTCACACAAAGCCAAGAAGCACCCTCTTGCCATTTGGGACCTTTTCCATTGTTCTCTTTCCCCTTTCTCCTTCTCTAAAGGAGATTCAGAGAGGCAGATTTGTCATTCAGCTGAGATTTACCCTAATTTTTGAACTTCTAGTCTTATCCTGCCAGAGGGACCAGGTCCTATAGCTGGGATTGGAGTTGAGAATGTGTTTCCAGATCCCATGGAAATGGTGATGATGTTTCAATAGAGATTTTACCAGTTTGCTCTCCTGCTGAGCCACCAAACCCCTCAGGTTTTCCAGGCCCCTTCCCAAGATTTTTTTCCCCAGTCCTGGGTGGATGCTCAAACAGCAAAGGCAGTGAAGGAACATGGGCCTTTTAGTGAAGTCACTCATTTCTTTGGCAATGGCTCCAAACCCTCCTAGAAGGGACCTTTCAGACTCAGTCACCCAGCACAGGCAGTATTGTGCCCATGGAGCTGGAGTGGAGCCACCTCAGTCTAAGTAGGCAGAAAGGGACCTGGACATGTCCCCAAGTGCCAGATCTACACATCTTTTATCCTCCCAGGGATGGTGACTCCACTACTGCCCTGGGCAGCCTATGCCAGTGCCTGACAGCCCTTTCCAGGAAGAAATTTTCCTCACGTCCAGTCTAAACGTCCCCTGGCTGTTTCCTCTCATCCTGTGACTTGCCCCCCGGGAGCAGATCCCGACCCCCATCTGACTCCACCATCCTGTCGGGAAGTTGTAGGGGGTACGAAAATCCCCCCCCATTCCCCCCCGGGCCTCCTTTTCTCCAGGATAGCCACCCCCATCTCCCTCAGCCTCCCCAAACGGTCCTTTCATCCATGAGCAGAGGAAAGGGATATACAGGGAGGGGTGGGGTGCCAGATCTGACTCCTGCTGGAGATCCCCCAGGACAGCCACTACCCGGCTCCGAGGGACCCTGCAAGGGGCGAGAGGCAGAGCAGCCCAGAGCCAGGAGCTGGAGCAGGGCTCCTGCCGCCTCTCCAGGAGTGGCTTTGCACGTGGAGCTGCAGATCGGCAGTGACCTCCAGTGGCTGCAGCCAAATCTAATAGAGATGTCAGGACAAAGCCCCTCCACTCCGGCCCCGCAGGGGTGTCCTGCAATCGGCACACAGAGGGACCTTTGTGATGGATCAGGGCTGACCCCTGGCAGCCCTTTACCGCCCTGAGCTGGGTTCTGGGTGGCAATGCCATCCTCTCCTGGCCTCCAGGCTTGCCATCGCAGGCAATTTCCCATATTTTCTTTCCCCCCGCGAGCCACACCATTCCCAGGACATCTCGTACAGCCCTCGGGAGAGCGCATGGACACCACTCACCAAACAGGGCGATAAAACATTATCTGCCTGTCTATCCCAGCTGGCTCCAGAGACAAAACTAACACGAGAAAGAGTGCACAAAAGTGAGGGGAATGTGTGTGAGAGCACAGACCGTGGGCAGGGAGCAGCTCTCCCTGGGAGCCGAGTCTAAAGCGCTGGGGCAGAACTCTGATCAGCCACTGCTCTCTCCTTCCTCAGCAGCTTGTAATAAAAAGATTGTATTTCCTCACTGCTGGGCCCCAGCGACTTGCCAAGCTCCGTGAAAAATCAAAAGAAAAAGTGGTTTGGAACTCACCAAAGCAGTGGTGTGAATCCCAGCGCCGAACTGTGGCAACAGCAAACCTCATGTAGAGCTGCAGTTGCATATCCCAAGCCTCTGCTGCAGAGCTTGCAGCTGCCCTGGGCCATGCACATCACACCAACAAACCTACAAGGCTTCCCTGAAAGCCTGGGACAGGCACAGGGACACTTATCTGGGAGTCACAGCACCCTGGAGTCACGCTGGAGCAGACTGTGGGTAAGCAGTGGAGCATCCATGGAGCAGCAGCCGGCAGGGTTGCTGTTATAACCTGCCCAGCCATCAGGGATGGAGGGAAAAAGCTGTGAAGCTGCAGTGGGACACAGCTGGGCAAACCACAGCAGCTGTGCCATGAGGTTATCCCTGCAGGAAAAGCTGGGGGGAAAGCTCAGGGCCAGGGCTGGTGAGTCAGGCAGGGAGCCTGGGAACTGGCTGAGCTGAGCTAACAAGTCTCCAGGGCTGGGATAAAACCCTCTGGCACATCAGGTCCAAAACCCATGGGGAAAAAAACTGGTCTTTTCCTAGAAAATTGTTCTACCCACTCCATCTTGGCCAAGAATGCGAGTATTTTCCTTTCTATAGGGAAAATGGTATTAGCAGTGTTTGAAGAGACAGCCAGAGTCCCAATTCTGTGTGGGACAAGGGTACAAAGAGTGACACAGGGACAAACACCTGCTCTGGCCCATCTCATAGAATCAAAGGATCACAGAATGGTTTGGTTCGAAAGGGACCTTTACGCTCGCCTCGTTCCACCCTCCTGCCACGGCCAGGACACCCTCCACCACACCAGCTTGTTTCAAGCCCTGTCCAACCTGGCCTGGCAAGAAACCCACTGACCCTAACAACACCAGTTGCAACCCTTGAGGTCTTTCCTATCCCTTTAAAAGCTGAAAAGCCTTCTCTGCCCAAATATTTTGGCTGTTGCAGCCTCATAGATGGAAGGTACAGTGAGCCCTAGGTCTGCTATGTGAAAGGGAAGCATCCAACCACTTGGCAACAGACAGGTGGAAGAGCTTTTCCATGGCAAAAATCAAAGCACTTGAAATGTGGACTTTAATATTGTGTACTTTGCTCTTGACGTTGACACATGGTTAATTAAGATGTGGTGTGTAGTCACTGTAGCAAGCCAGAAAAGCTATACACAACTGAAATTATTACACACTGGATGACTTTTATGATTTGCAATTTGCAATCATTTATAAAAACAAGTGTTTAACAATGAAATTGTTAAACAAGTGCTGCAAAGATCCAGAGGAATCCAGTGTGGTTGTATTTTAAGGAGTGACATGGTTGGGTTTGGGTTTAACCTTTTAAGAGGGGCCATTAAAAGCACAAGGGGAAGGACTGAGGAACTTCCTGCCAAAAGATGTAGTGATCCCACCATCACTGTGAGCACCCGAGGCCTGCAGGAGACATTTAGAAGGGAGTGAAGTAGAAAAGAGGAAAATAAAGCACTGTTTGAGGGATTACAGCAGCATCAATCACTACCACCACATCTATGAAGTTTTCATAGGAAGCACCCATTTTCCATGAGCATGGTTTTGCAGCAGCTTCCACGCTCCCTGAGAGCAAAGCCACGTTGCTGTCATCTCCTAACCCATCCTTCCCTCCCTGTAAGTGCCACCAGTTTGCCTTTGCCCCCACAGTCCTCAATAAAGTGGCACTGGGGACCACTCGAGTGTCCCCTCTTGGCCATGCCCTGGAGTTCATTCATAGCTGCCTACAAAGGGCAGGAAGAAAGGCAGGGAGTGCACATCCAGAGAGAAGTCTGGCTGCTCCCTCCGGCCCCTCCTCTCGCCTGCCTTGTCCTTGAGCGCTCCTTATTCCCAGCTGCTGTCTGGCAGCGTGCTCCTATCATCAGGTGCCGTCCTTCGGGCGGGCTATAAAGGCACGGCGGGATGCAGCGCGTTCCCGGAGGTCTCCCTGCTCCTGCCATGCTGCAAGCCACCGTCAAGCTGTGCTGTGGCATCGCCCACGATCCCCTCCGCCGCCTGCCCCGCTCACCTCCTCTCCTGCCCCGCTCACCTCCCCTCCAAGCTCGGGAAAAACAGGCAGGACAGAGGGTCCTAAAGGACGTGTCAAGTCTGCATCGGATGGGTGTCTCCTTAGGAATGTCACGTTTGTGGTCCCCCTGTGTTGTATCATGCACGGGGTAGTCTTGGGCCCAGGGCAATGACCTCCCAGCAGGGCTGTGGGGCACCATGGAATCATCCCTGCCCGCTTTGTGCTCACCAAAGCCCACCCGCCTCTCCCCTTAGGCTTGAAGACAGCAGCTGTTGCAGCAGTACAGAAGGACATCAGAGGGCTGGTGGCAAGAGGATCCCATCGCCTGCCTTCCAAAATTCCTCATTATCTTCAGAAGCTGATGGGGAAGGACACAGGTAAGCTCAGCCCGGGCCTGTGGGTCCCACCTTTCCTAGCCTTGCTCACAGCCTCCTTGCAGCACATGATGGAGGGATGTGCATTAAAATGCACCCCCTCCCGCAAAATTGGACCCATGTTTTGGGGGACAAAGTGTCTTCTCACTGCTGGGCTGGTCTCCAGCTCTCTGCTGGCTTAATAGCATTCCCTGTGCTGATGGCAAGCTGGGTTAGTGGGAGAGCCTGAGGTTGTGGGAAGGTAAATAGCATTTGCTCACTGTAGAGGCAGCCAAAGCTTTTAGCAGAGGTCAGAGGCACTTTGCTGTGTTTTGCTGCACTCCTGCTGTGTCCCTAGTTCCACCACTTACCTAAAGACTTGAAAATTGGCAAATTTATCTGCTTTTTTCGAAGTGTGGCTCGGTCCAAAGGCTGCCTGTGTGATGTTAGTAATACCCGAGCAAAGCGCAATTTGTACCGCGGTGTTACTGGGAATTGCTTTGGAAAGCAATTTCAAAGAGCTTTCCAAGCAGTCAGCACAGACACAGCAGATGGAAGCCAGCAAGGTTTTCTGGACCAAGCCATACCTCTGCCCAGCAGGGGACCAATTGCATGGGAAGATCCAAGATTTTGGGTAAGCAAGCCTCTCCTGCTCCAGCTCCTTTGTACTTCTGTACCCACAGCCATGTCCACAGGCAAAGCGGGGCTGGGAGGGTGTTTCACATTGCTCTGCCTTCCTCCTGCAGCTCCCTGCCCCGAGCCCACCAGAGGTGTCAGCCCCAGCCAGTCCTCCAGCGTGGACCTCTCCTACATCCGCCAGGGAGAAAGGGCCCTGCAGCGAGCACTGAGCATCCTGCAGCAGCACACCAGCTGGCAGGCAGAGCCCGTGCTGGTAAACCCTCACCACCTCTGGCCTTGGCTGCTTCGTGCCAGAAAAGCTCTCAAGGGGAGAGATTAGTCCAGGGAGGGAGGATCTGCTTCGCAGAATCACAGAATGATTTGGGTTGCAAGGCACCTTAAAGACCACCCAGTTCCAAGCCCCTGCCATGGGCAGGGACACCTTCCACTAGCCCAGGTTGCTCCAAGCCCTGTCCAACCTGGCCTTGAGCACTTCCAGGGCTATAGTGGCATGGTTCAGATGTGCCAGTTTTGGGGTTGACTGGGGCTCTCTGCTCCCCCAGGACACCAGTGCCGCCGTGTCCAGCGCTGCCCTCCCCGGGCTCGGCAGGGTGTTTCGGGCAGAGGTGGTCCTGGCCGTGCCCGTGGCACAGCTGCACCAGGAGCTCTTTGAGAGGATGGAGCAGATGCCCCAGTGGAACCCGAACCTCAGCCAGGTGAAGGTAAGGTGGGGCAAGATGCCATCATGGGCAGATGGTCCAAAAATTTCCATTACCAGGGTTGCCAGCACCCAAAACCCTCCATATTTATGGGCAGTTTTAACATGGCTGGAGGATTAAAGCTAATTCCACACTCCTGCAAGAGCAGGATATCACCCCAGGGAGAGGAGATGCACTTTGCTGGCACGGCATTGTAAATGTGTCATTTCCAAGCTCTCTATTCCTCATGGTGCCAGTTCACAGAGGTTTTTCCATATCAGGGAATCTGACATTACTCAGACTCTACTGTCAGAGGAATCAGATAGCTCAAAAAAAAAGAGGCAAAATCAAATATATTCACGCTGTAGGAAGCTTGTGTTGTCCTGGGCTTCTTTCTCAGTTCCCAAATTACAGCATATCCCTAAGGAAGCTGCCAGCCCCAGAAAGTCTCCCCTTGCTCACCCAGGCTGGCTCAGATGCTCCCCAGCCTCTGCTTATTTATTGCTACCACTTACCTGTGCCTTCTGGAAAAGAAACAGCATCAAGAAGCTCCCATCACAGATTAAACAATAAAAAAACCCCCAAAAGCTGCAAAATCATCCCTTTTCCTTCTTGAAGACTGGAATTTAATTATTACCAGGTGCCAGCCCCAAAAACCTCTTCTCGCTGCTGCTTCTGCCCACGCCGCTGTCCCCACGGTGGCTTGGGGGGAGGAGTGAGGGGGTGTCAGAAATGTCCCCGGAGGGGCAGCCACAGGGAGCCTAATCCTGATTCCTGGCACGTTCCTTGCTCCGGCAGGTGCTGCGGCGCGTCGGGACGGACACGCTGGTGACACACGAAGTCACCATTCCCAGCCTGGTGGGGCGGCGGGACTTGGTCAGCGTGCGGCACCGCGGGAGGAGGGGCGCGGCCACCTACCTGGTGGGCACTGCCACCCACACCGAGCCGCCGCCCCCGCAGGAAGGGTGCATCAGGTAAGGTAACCCCCCCTTTCCCCCCAAAAGGACCGTCACGGGGTATCGTGTCTCTGCAGAGGGGGGGCACCGCTGCAGCCCTGAACGCGGGCACCGAGCACGGCACGGGAGGCACGCCAAGGGCTGCGCCCCCGCTGGGTTTGCTCTGGGACCTCCTTGCCCCCGTGTGCCCCCCGGGGGGACCCTCACTGCCTGCTCCCCTGCAGGGCCGAGTCCCGGCTCAGCTGCATCGTCCTGCAGCCACTGGCGGGGGACCCCGGCCGGACCCGCCTCACCTGGCTCCTGAGCATGGACCTGAAGGCAAGTGCCGCCCGGGCAGGGACGGCGAGGGGGGCACACCCCGCTGTGCAGAGCCTCCTCCTCCCGGCAGGACCAACCTTGGGGGTGCTTTCTCTCCCACAGGGCTGGATCCCCGCAGCCGTGCTTCACCGTGTCCTGCCACAATCCCAAGCCGACTTCATCGAGCACCTCCACCGGCACCTCTCTGCCGCCGCGGGGCCCTGAGCTGCGAGAGACGGGCTCTGCCCGGGCAGGAGCGAAGTGGCCAGAGCTGGAGACTCATTCCTGGTTCAAAGCAAGGCTGGATGGGGCTCAGAGCAACCTGGTCTAGTGGAACAAGATGATCTTTAAGGTCCCTTCCAACCCAAACCATTCCATGATTCTCCACTCATTGCCAGTGATGGGGTGAGACAGTGCACCCACCAAGCAACCCTGGGCACAGAGAACACATTCTCTTCTCCCAGCACCGTGCTTCTGCTTCAAGGATGGAGTGGAGCATCCAAAAGATGGGAAAACCAAGGCTGCACTAAGCCTTGCACGAGGAGTTACCTAAAAACCCTGGCAAAAGCAGCTGGTGTTCAGCATCATATATAGGAGCAGCTTTTTGGCCTGAACCAGCAACACATCAATATTTATTTTTGCAGTGGCCAAACCACCTATTTATGTGTGTGTATATGTATATACATAGAGGTTTTTCCCCTGCTCAAAACAGCAATGTGAAATTCTGGCTGACAAGGAGGAGTGGCTGGGTTGAAATAACGTAAAATAAATCCATTTCAATAACCATTTGTATTTCTCCCTTCACACACCCACCCCACAAATAAATTAGCAGCAAGAGATTTTTATGTGGATTTCTTTTTCTTTTTTTACATTATGTTAGAGTTCCAAAAAGAAAAAAAAACACAAAATTAATAAATATTAAAAGTTAAAAAGCTCTGAATCTCATATGTACAAAATTTTATACATCGTGGTAACACTGGACAAGGGTTATATCACAGGAATGACACGATGGCTCTGCCAGGCCCAGGAGGATGAAGGGGACTAGGGGACTAGAGTCATCCTCTCCTCCTGGAGACAGGATCAAATCCCTGTGTAGCCAGAGCTATTCAAGCTCAGCCTGCCCTCAGCTGGAATAAATTCCCCATCCCCGGCAGTGTCCAAGGCCAGGTTGGACGGGGCTTGGAGCAACCTGGGCTAGTGGAAGGTGTCCCTGCCCATGGCAGGGGTTGGAACAAGATGAGCTTTAAGGTCCCTTCCAACCCAAACCGTTCCAAGATTCCATGAAACACCCAGTGCTGGGTGCCAGCCCTGCAGCATCACCACCCCAGAGCAGTGTGTGTGTGTGTGTGGAATTATCACACCCTGCTTTGAATCTCCCCCACCTCTCAGCCTGAGGTCAGGGTTAGCACCTGCAGCGCAGCCCCCCTTGCCTAAATTCCCCCCAGGGGACCCCAGCTGTGGGGTGTGAGGGGCCCCTGCTCTGAGGTACAGCAAGGAACCACTGCAAATATTCCTAATGCAATAAAGCACCAATGCCCAGGCCAGCACTGAAGAGGGGGGGAGACTGGGGGTGCAGCTGGGAATTTGGGAGGAAGAACATCACAGCCCATTTTTGAGGGGGAAGGGGGTCTTTTTCTTATGCTCCTTGGACAGTAAACGAAGCATTATCTTTGGCACAATAAATAAATGCTGGCACTCCCGTGGAGGGCAGTGGAGAGGCTGGCAAGGGGCATGGCCATCTGAGGGATGAATCCCGCCCTGGCACACCCACAGCATCTCGTGGGTCCTGTGGGTGCCAATACCTGCACAACTTGGATCTGGGCACTCCACAGGCACCCTCCACTGCCCACTCCCACAAGGTGTGCCAGTTGCTTGGCTCAGACAGATGGGGGGCTTTTTCTTCCTATCTTTTGGGATGCCCACCTAATGCCAAAGGGCAGCACCCGGGAGCAGGGGACCTGCAGCCTCAGGTGCTTTGAGAGTAGTTAGATAAACGTGTGTCCAGCCGTGACTTGGCAGCGATCTGGGGGCAATAGGGTGAACAAGCCACCCTCTTCACATCTCTTCAGCCCTTTTTATGCTGCTGGGAAGCTTTGGGGGAGTGTGGCAGTGTCCAGTTAGGAATACAGAGGGGTCTCCATCCATTTCAGCCAAAGCAGGTATCTCAACCCCTCCCCTGCTGCAATCCAAGCCAGACCAGAAAAGTCACCCCAGGCCACTTTACCAGCAAGCCCCAGACACCTGAAGAGCTTACAGACACTGTCCCTAGGGATGCCCCATCCTGCTCCTTGGATACCAGGGAAGCAGCACCAACAGGGCCAGCGGATGCACCCACACCACACACGTGCTGCCAACACATTCTGTACTTTGCAGTGCCAAACAGGTCTATCTGCCAAGCCTTGCCTTCCCCAGACTCCATCTCTGTGCCCAAATCCTCCTCTCTAGGGCAGTGCTCACCACCATGGATACCCCCCTTCCCCTGCCACTGCACCTGGGGGTGCCCAATGCCCTCAGCTGGGAGGCTGCACAGCCATGAACACCAAAACCAGGGCAGCCCCCTCAGGGACACCATTCTGGGGAGGTTTTAAGGACTGTAACTCCTCCAGGTAGACCCTGTGCCCAGAGTTGGCCTGACACCTGGCAAGGTATGCCCAGTCTGAGGCTCCTAAAGTGCTGTGCATACCTTTAGTACTTGGCACAATAATTTTTAATGGCATTAATCACCCCCCTTCCACTCCTTCCCACGCAACAAAAGATGCAGATGAATCTTCCTCCCTCCTCTCTTTGTAACTGCCCCTAAAATCCACTTCCTGCTTCCCAGTCACCTCCATTTCCCTCCAGCAGGTGTTGATGCCCCACAAGCACTGGGTACAAGGTGCAGGGATGAGGTTGGTTGTCCTGGGGAGGCTGGGCATCGGTATCAGCTCAAGGTTGGCCAAGGGCAGTACTGGCTAAAAAAGTCACTCCCAAGTGACAGGCATTTTTTACATCAATTTTTGGTCTTTGACCTGGTTCTTATTGCTCACATTGGAATTTCCTGGAGCATTTCCTGCCTCCAGGACAGAAGCTGCTCTATGTTTTTCACGCTCCACCTTCTCCCAGACAGGTTTCGAAAACTCTCTACCCCAACAGGGACAGCCCAGAGTAGCATTTGGGGATTTTCCCACAATTCCCCCTCCCCTCACCACCTCCCTCCAGTTCCTTGCCCCCTCAGATTCCCAGTATCCTCCCACTGCTACCCCTAAGCTCTGGGGCTGAGCTGCCAAGCCAGGACCCTCCTCTCCTGTGTTGCTACTTGGAATAGGGAAAGGAAAAAGCAATATTAAAGCCACTCTCTTCCCAAATCTTTTTAGCACCTTGGGAGGAAGCAGCCTGTCTACCCACAGTGTTTTCTTGCTCCTTTTCACCTTTTTTTTCCATGGCGCTGTCTGAAAAACGCCACAGTCAGGAGGGCAAGGGGGATCACAAGAAATAAGTGGTTTTCCTGGGAATTTCTGGGTGTGGAGCCAGGTCATTTCCAAACCTGGCAGTGCCACCCACGAAAACCATCACTAGAAGTGGGGGGAGAGAGGAAGAAGAAGGGGGAAAAGGGAGGGAAGGAGGAGAAGGGCTCCCCCTGCCCTGCGGTGAGGTGGCCCCGAGGGGGTTACCTGGCTGCCTGGCCCCTGCTCGGCTCGCTCGGGGCCGGCAGCCCCCCAGGAAAAGCACCACTGCTGGATATCCCAGGTGTTGGAGTGGGGTCCCCACCCGGTGTGGGGTATGGGGAGAGTGCCGGAGCGGGGCTGGGAGTGGTGATTCCCGAGGGAGCGCTGGGGCCAGTGACGGGGCTTGAGCTGGTGGTGGAGGAGGCTTTCTTGCCACAGGATTCACAGCAGAGTTTGTTGTATCCAGGGATGGAGCAGTAGCGAGCCAGAACCTCCATCTGGCAGAAGATGGACTTGTCCCCGAGGCAAGGCTCCCCTGGAGAGGGACAGCAGCGTCAGCACAAGATAAATCCCACTCTTGAACCTTTGCAACAGCCCCAAAGGCAACAAGGTGCCCTTTCAGGGTGCTGCCTATCCACAAAGCAAGGGAGGAAGAGGGACTTGGAAAACAAAGCCATAGCACTCAAGGATTCTGTGCACAGGGGAAAAAAAGAGAGAACAAGGGATGCTCCAAACCAGCACTCTACATCGGAGCGGGATGCGCCTCACCCCAGGTAGGAAAGACTCTTGCTCAGAGCAAGGGGCAAAAGCTAGAAAAAGCAAAAAAAATTCCAAGATAAAGAGGGCATAAAATCTGGGAGGCAAAAGGAATGCAACACAGAAACTGCAAGAGCCTGGGCTCCACGAGATGGCAGCCGAGCTGCAGGCTTTGGAGCAGAGGCACCAGGGATGAGCAGCCGAGGGTAAAACTCCCCAGAAGCACTGCTGGCTGTGTCCCCACTGCCAGCTGCCTGCATTTCCCACAGGGAGGTGATGGCCTCGGGAGGGTTATTGCAGGAAGCATTGCCCTCACACAGGCAGGGACACTTACTAGAGGAGATCTTGCTAACAGGGTTTTTGGCTCCGTCCTGGGGCACCCGCTGGCCTTTGGTGGGGCTGTGGTCACCGGCGTCGGCACTGGCGGTGATGCCAGAGAGCTTCCCTGCTGAGAGAGCACCACGATGCCCAGAGGCCACGGGAGGCTGGGGGCACTCAAAATAGCTTGGGAGGGTGTTTTGGTGAGGGATTTGCTTTGTTTTAAGGGATTTCCTTAGCGATGAAGTCCCTTGGGGAACACCCAGTTGGCCCAGCACCTCAGCCACCCAAAAACCGCCCAGGGTGCCCATCTCCACTGTACCCTCAGCTCATCACACCCTCCAACTGCCAGAAAACCCCAAACCAGACAATATCAGGGTAAAGAACTAAAAAGGGAAATATTCTGGCTGGTGTTTAATCCGTTCTCTGCCAGCAGCTGATGTTCAACCTGACCTTCTCCGCTGGCACCTCCTGACGCCACAATGGGCTGGAGACGTGCGTGAAGGTTGATCCCCACCAGCGTGTGCCCCATCCCAGTGCCACCTCCAGCTCCCTCCCCCCCCCTCTCACCTGGGCAGAGGGCCATGTGGCAGCCCTGGATGGCCTCTGGCTTGTCTCCCTCGCAGCGCCCGCCGCTCTCGCTGCCCTTGCACACCACCTGCCGCTGCTGGACACCCTCCCCGCAGGTCGCTGAGCACTGCACCCAGACAGACGGACAGACAGCCAGTGACGGGGTGGGGGGAAGCCCTCACACCCCGACAGCACCCAGAGGGGCATCTGAAGTATGTGCAGATATGACTGCTTGGGTGGATATTGCTTTCTAATACGGGGTTTCCCTCCCTGTCTCCAGCAAACCCCCACACTCTCTGCCGGGGTGCACGGGGTGTTCGCCCCTCTCTAATTTGGAGTGAGTCAGTGAAAAACATCGCTGGCTCTTGTGCCCTTATCTCCATCTCTGGAAGTGTCCAAGGCCAGGACGGACAGGGCTTGGAGCAACCTGCTCTAAAAGAAAGTGTCCCTGCCCACAGCAGGGGAGTTGGACTAGATAATCTTTAAAGCTCTTTTTCAACCCAAATCATTCTAGGATTCTACTCCATGACCCCTATCAGCACCTGTCCTTCACATTTGGCTCCCACATCCCTTCTCCCAGGCACTTCCCACCACCTTCATCATGTCCCCCCAGCCCGGCTCACCTCGGACCAGGCTCCCGTCCTCCACTGCGCGGGGCAGGGCAGGCGGGCGCAGGGCCGGCGGGTCTCGGGGCGCTGCCCGGGGCAGTACTTGGTGTGCAGGGTGCGGTTGGTGCCGTCCTGCAGGCGCTGCACACACTGCACCGCCCGCGCCTGCACCCCCAGCTTCCCGCAGGAGCGGCTGCAGGCACCCCACTCCTCGGCCACCCAGCTGCCAGGGCGGGAAGACGGACAGGGAGGAGGCGTCAGAGACTCGGCTCGTGCTGGGAACGCTCCCAGTGCAGCCCCGAAGAGAGATGGGAGCACCTCGGGCCGGGCGGGGAGGACTTACATGGGCTGGGAGCACTCCTGGAGGTTACAGCGCCGCCGGATCGGCTTCGGCTTCTTGCCGTTGTCACAGAAGTTCCTGTGCACCATCCGGTTGTCGCTTTTCCGACGGCAGCCGTACTTGGTGTACTGGATGCCTGGGGGGTGGCACAGTGTGGGCAGCGAGGTGACGGGTGTGGGGTTCACACTGGGTCCCCACCAGGTCCCTCTCCTGCATTCTGCAGGAACGAGGGCTCTCCGATGTCACTGCTGGGGTGCGACCCGAGCGGTGCATCACCCAGCCTTGCAGAGGATGCTCACGTGGATGCTGGACCCCCCCCCAGACTCAAGCTGCCACCGGGTGCAGGTGTGCTCATTGCAGTTTCCCTGCTCATTGCAGGGGGGTTGGACTAGATGACCTTTAAAGGTTCCATCCAACCCAAAACATACTGTAATTCTATAACATCTTGCCCGTTATTTGAGGATCAGATCCCACTGGCCATGTGGAAGCAAGGCTTTCATCAGCAAACCCCACAACACCAGTGTATGGGTACACATGCTTCTTCTCAGAGGGAAAAACCCAGCAATAATCCTGCCAGGAGCTCCTGTGTGCTACCTGCTGCACCTCTCAGCACTTCCTGGTGTGTCCACACCTATGTCCATGCAAACTTGAGGAGCTGGTCATCTGCAAGATCGCTATTCCTTGGCTCAAATCCAGTTAAAAACAACCAAGGAATTCAAAAATCATAGCAGGCCCATGGATAGACAGGCAAAGGTTATGCACACACGATCGTGTAAGCCTGCTTCTGTAAGAAATCTGGCTAAAATGCTCACCTAAACTGCTCTGCAATAATTTTTCCAAGCCAGAGACACCCCGAAGGGCTCCCACACCCTCTAATGTGCCCAAGCATCCCTCCCAAGCAGGCACTGCAGGCTGCTATGAAAGGGAAAGCTACCTCCTCCGCACGCCTTGGAGCACTGGGACCAGCTCTTGAGGGCCCACTCGTAGGAATCCATCTCCTCAAGCAGGACGTTGTTGTTTCCGATCATGGGCAGCAGGTCCTCGTGGATGATGTACCTGTACATCAGGCTGCTCCTCGCCTCCTCCTCCTGAGGGATGACCTGCAGGCACAGAGGGGGAGAGGGGGAAGGAGTGATGCCATGGGAGAGGGAAGGGAAGAGGAGGCCATCAAAGGATGAAATAAGTAATCAATGACCACGTGGTATAGTGGCCCATGCCCAAAACCAGGGGGGGATACAGGGGTGGATGGGAGCACAGACCTGCTCTTCCCTAGGTGCCCAGGGAACTCAATCCCTAACTCTCCCAAATGCCACATAACTAAAATGGGACATAGAGTCGCAATCAATTGCTGCACAGAGCCAAATGCAGCTGGACTCAAAGGCAAGTGCCCAAGCATTGCCTCCTTATGCCATTCTTGCATGCAGCCCATTATCCCTCGCTTTTGGCTGGCTCATCCCCTGGATTTAATGATGTGCCCTACACCTTTTCTTTACCAAAGTCTTTTCGCCACTTCCCACCTCAGACCACTTGCCCTCTCTGTGACAGTCACCCCCAAGCCCCCCAGAATACATCCAGTCAGCCTTACCAAAACACTGATGGCCTCATGCAGGGGACCACTGGTTTTCAGGCTCTCCTTGTCCTGTTCAACAGTGTATTCCCACTCCAAGCCCATCTCAATGAACACTTGGCTTTTGGTTTCTTTGCCCTTGGCATTCAGGATGAAGTTACCCGTGGCTTGATTCTTAACAGCTGGAGGAGAAAGGAGGTATTTCAACATCATTCCCTCTGGTCGCTGCCTTTGGAGGACTGGAATGACCCAAATAAGACCCTTCTGGGTGGGAATTATCAGAATAGGGATGAAAAAGAGCGAAGGCAGAAGTGGACTGCAGCGTGCTCACCGATGCTGTGGGATGCTGGCTCCACCTCTTCTATCTGAAGGTGCCTCGCTCCAGCCGGAATCTCAAACATCTTCAAAACACCTACTGAAAGGGAGGGAGGAAGGGTGGAGGAAGAGAAAGAGCAGGTGTGTTCCAGCTGGACACGCGTGTGAATCCAGCTGGGCCTGACCAAATCTGCTCCCAAACTCTCACCTGACTGCTTGGGGGTCTTGGCCAGCGTGCCCTTCACCGTCCGGCAGTGGGAATTGTCCCCCCCACAGACCCCACACTTGTCATCCTGCTTCAGGGAGCCAACCTCCTTGTCACAGCCCACGTGCTGTCACCCATGGGGAAGAGAGAACAAGCCCAGGGTTACATCCCTGCAGCCCAGCCCATTACCCTGCTGCCCCCTTGGTTGCCCACAGGGCTAAAACACGTGTCCCTAAGGGGCAATGGGTCAAGGAGGTGCACAAGTTCGGGCCTGGAGAGGGGAAGGACAGGGAGAATCCCACGGCAGGTCCTCACCACGCACTCGCCCCGGACGCAGATGCTATAGGGGTCTCGGTAGCTGCACCGTGTCCCGTCGTGAACGACCTGGTTCATGAACACCACGTCCCCTGTGCCCTCAGACTGGCAGATCAGCTCGCACTTCTGAGCATCTGTGGCAAAAGAAAGAGGAAAGGGGGAAAAAAGAGGGGGGAAAAAAGAGGGGGGAAAAAAGAGGGGGGAAAAAAGAGGGGGGAAAAAAGAGGGGGGAAAAAAGAGGGGGGAAAAAAGAGGGGGGAAAAAAGAGGGGGGAAAAAAGAGGGGGGAAAAAAGAGGGGGGAAAAAAGAGGGGGGAAAAAAGAGGGGGGAAAAAAGAGGGGGGAAAAAAGAGGGGGGAAAAAAGAGGGGGGAAAAAAGAGGGGGGAAAAAAGAGGGGGGAAAAAAGAGGGGGGAAAAAAGAGGGGGGAAAAAAGAGGGGGGAAAAAAGAGGGGGGAAAAAAGAGGGGGGAAAAAAGAGGGGGGAAAAAAGAGGGGGGAAAAAAGAGGGGGGAAAAAAGAGGGGGGAAAAAAGAGGGGGGAAAAAAGAGGGGGGAAAAAAGAGGGGGGAAAAAAGAGGGGGGAAAAAAGAGGGGGGAAAAAAGAGGGGGGAAAAAAGAGGGGGGAAAAAAGAGGGGGGAAAAAAGAGGGGGGAAAAAAGAGGGGGGGAAAAAAGAGGGGGGAAAAAAGAGGGGGGAAAAAACGGGGGGGGAAAAAAGAGGGGGGAAAAAAGAGGGGGGAAAAAAGGGGGGGGAAAAAAGGGGGGGGAAAAAAGGGGGGGGAAAAAAGGGGGGGGAAAAAAGAGGGGGGAAAAAAGGAGGGGGAAAAAAGGGGGGGGAAAAAAGGGGGGGGAAAAAAGGGGGGGGAAAAAAGGGGGGGGAAAAAAGGGGGGGGAAAAAAGGGGGGGGAAAAAAGGGGGGGGAAAAAAGGGGGGGGAAAAAAGGGGGGGGAAAAAAGGGGGGGGAAAAAAGGGGGGGGAAAAAAGGGGGGGGAAAAAAGGGGGGGGAAAAAAGGGGGGGGAAAAAAGGGGGGGGAAAAAAGGGGGGGGAAAAAAAGGGGGGGGAAAAAACGGGGGGGGAAAAAACGGGGGGGGAAAAAAAGGGGGGGGAAAAAACGGGGGGGGAAAAAACGGGGGGGGAAAAAACGGGGGGGGAAAAAAGGGGGGGGAAAAAAGGGGGGGGAAAAAAGGGGGGGGAAAAAAGGGGGGGGAAAAAAGGGGGGGGAAAAAAGGGGGGGGAAAAAAGGGGGGGGAAAAAAGGGGGGGGAAAAAAGGGGGGGGAAAAAAGGGGGGGGAAAAAAGGGGGGGGAAAAAAGGGGGGGGAAAAAAGGGGGGGGAAAAAAGGGGGGGGAAAAAAGGGGGGGGAAAAAAGGGGGGGGAAAAAAGGGGGTTTGTGGAAATACATTAGAGCGAGTGAAGGATGAAACCCATCTCAGCTCATATCCCTGAGCACACTAGATTTCCAAAGCCCAGGTTATTCATGTGCCTGATCTCCCACGTCCATTTGCTGCTCAAAAACCTGCATTTTTGCCCAGTACACTCAGGAAATTAGGAGAAGGACGGGACACACTACATGACACTGCAATGCAAGATGGTCCTGGCTCCCAGCCCAGCCTGGAGCAGACGTTCCCCACTGCAGCTCCAGGAGCAAACAGGCAGCTCTGCCATGGAGACAGGCTGAGAGAGCTGGGGATATTCAGCCTGGAGAAAGGAATGCTCCAGGGAGACCTTATAGCTCCTCCCAATACCTAAAGAGGTTCCAAGAGAGCTGGAGAGGGATTTGGGACAAAGGAGAAGGGCCTGGAAGGACAGGACAAGGGGGAATGGTTTAAAATTGACAGAGGGCAGGGTTAGATGGGATATTGGGAAGAAATTCTTCCCTTACAGGGTGTGGAGGCCCTGGTACAGGTTGCCTGGAGAAGCTGTGGTTGCTCCATCTCAGGTTGGACAGGGCTTTGAGCAACCCAGGATAGGTGTTCCTGCCCACAGCAGGGGGTGGAACAAGGTGATCTTTTAGGTCGCTTCCAAACCAAACTGCTCTAGGATTCTACGATTTTAAAGACTTGCCTTGTTGCACAATAGTCTCCAGCTCAGCCTCTTCCCACCACCCACCACCAGTGCAGCTGGCACAGCCTCCATCCCCTGGTGATGGCCACAGCCTCCTCTGGGAGGGGAGGCAGTTTGGTTACAGCTCCTTTGCCAGGACCTGCCGCCACTCACCATCGTGGTGCTCGTAGGGAAGCCAGGAATGTTTGCTGTTCTGGTGGGTGTAGTAGGAGTTGCGCTTGGAGCACTGCTGGGCACGGAAATCCTGGTAGGGCCCCGGGCACTCCTCGGCATTGCACACCTGGTGCTCGTAGGTGGCACCCGGGCAGTGGCGCCCACCATATGCCGGGCTGGAAAATAAATGCAGCGGGTTATAAGAGCGCCGGAGAGGGGAGGATGTTCAAACCCAACACAGCTCAGCAGGCACAGCTCGCACAGGAACAGATGTCCCCATCCTTGCCAACACAGGGAAGAGCCAGGAACCTCTGGCTCTCGGCCACTTCCAGTTTTACCCCTGTTGAAAGGGAGGGAGGAGAGATCCAGACGTACGGCGGGTTGTCGCAGCTCCGGCTGCGGGATCGCACACCTCCCCCACAGGTCCTGGAGCACGAGCCGAACTTGGACCAGGAGCTCCAGCTGCCGTCCTGGCTGTACGGCTGCTCCGACGTCTTCCAGATGCAGTGGCCCTTGAAGCACCACTGGAAGGGAGGAGAAGGAGGGGTGAGCTCCCCACCTGCCTCTTCCAAAGTGCTCAGTGAAGAGCCCTCCAGCATCCAAGTACTATAGGAACGGTGCAGCACAGGAGGAAGGTGCTCTTCAGTGTGCCCTCGGGCACATCCCCCTCCAGAGGAAGCAGGACCAGCCCCTACCTTGCCCGGAGAGCACTCAGTCCCATCCAAGGGTGGTCCCTTCTTGGTCTTGCAGAAGTAGGGGTTGTCCGGGTGGCTGCACCAGAGCTGCTTGCAGGGGTCGAAGGTGCGGAACTGGGGAGCACAGAGGGGCTGGGCTGGGACAGCAGCAGCAAGTCCCAGCAGGCTCGTGGCACCCAGCCCGGCTGGGGATCCCGGGGAGGGGGCACGGCGCGGCTGTACAGCCCGTACTCACCGCCGTGCACGTCTTGTAGCCCACGCCGAAGTCGAAGCGGCACTGCTCATCCATGGAGTAGTTGATGCCTGGCAACTCGGGTAATGTGGGCCACTGGTGCTCAAAGGGGTCGTCCAGGAGGCAGTCGTAGGAACTGCAGAGACACAAGGCAGAGTCGGACGTGGAGCATTTCCCTCCATCACCCCCATCCCTCAGCTCCGGGCCTCTCTCCAAATTCAGGTTTTGATACATCTGAATTATCACGGAATTCTAGAATGGTTTGGGTTGGAAGGGACCTTAAAGCTCATCTCATTCCAACTGCCTGCCATGGGCAGGGACACCTTCCACCAGACCAGGTTGATTCAAGCCACAAAGTGGTCTTGGACACTTCCAGAGATGGGGCAGCCACAGCTCCACTGGGCAATCTCTGCCAGGGCCTCAACATCCTCACAGGGAAGAACTTCCTAACCTCTAATCTAACCCTACCCTGTGTCAGTGGGAAGCCATTCCCCCTTGTCCTGTCCCTCCAGGCCCTTGTCCCAAGTCCCTCTCCAGCTCTCTTGGAGCCCCTTTAGGCTCTGGAAGGGGCTCTCAGGTCTCCCTGGAGCCTTCTCTTCTCCAGGTGAACCCCCCCAGCTCTCCCAGCCTGGCTCCAGAGCAGAGGTGCTCCAGCCCTCGGAGAACCGTTGGCTACAAAACACCACCAGTTGCACCACCTAAAGGGAGAACCTCCCCTCCCAGTTCGGATTGACTCACTGGATGTAGCGGTTGAGCTCCTGTTTGCTGCAGCGGGACCAGTGGTAGCGGTGGAAGGCGGCCTGGACCAGCGGGGCCATGATGCTCCCCATGCTGGTCTCGTCGGCGCAGCGGTTGCCCTGCCCATCGTGCTCCATGCCTAACCTGGTGGGAAAAGGGATTTCTGCCCCAGCAGAAAGCATGCTGTGCAAAGCAAGGGGCTCCCACCATGCTTGTCGGACGGGCACAGCCCGCTCTGCCCCCGTGACTTACACGTGCCCGGTCTCGTGGGCCACCACGAACGCCGAGGAGAACCCGTCCTCGTGGTTGAGGGTGCAGCTGCGGAGAGGGTGGCACATCCCCGTCACTGGAGCGTAGCCTGGGGCAAAGAGAGAAGGGAAGGAGACAGGAGGAGAGGAGAGAGAAAACCTTTGAGAGAGGAGGGGGAAAAATGACAAATTAAGAAAAAAAAGAAAAAAAAAAGGCAACAAAAACACAACCTGGCTCCACCGCGGCAGGAGGAGATAACGAAGAGGAAGCCGCTGAAGAGGAGGAGCTGCCCACGCAGCTCAGAGGGCAGGCCAAGGACTTGCTCACCAGTGTGATCACCCCCGTGCTAAAAGCCAGCTGAGGTTGCTCTGAGGCTCACAGGCACCTCTCTGCCCTCGTGCCAACACCCCTGGGCAGGCAGGAGGGCACCCTGTGTGTGCTTTATGGGTGCAGGTCACCACCACCTCCCAGCCCAGCAATGGCACCCCCCACGCCATTCTTCAGTTAGAACAAATAAAGAAGAAAGGAAGGGAGAGAACGAAAGGCATGAGGTGTCCCCCAGAGAGCCCTGCCAGAACCACAGCCCTGCTCCCCCGGAGTGCATCCACACGTGTCCCCAGAACCACACACCGCCCCGGCCCCCAGCCCTCGATCAAGTGCAGTGCAGTGGGGCAGCTGTGGGCAGGGAAACCTTCCCCCGCCCAGTCAGCATCACATCACCTCCAGTTTGGTCACCTTTTCCTTTTTTTTTTTCCTCACGTTATTTCTGCCCAATTCAATCAGCTCGTTGGCACACTCCAGAATTTACTTTCCGAATAGTTTTTATATAAATACGTGTTGGGGTTTTTTTATGACCGACCCTTTTTGGCATCAAGGGGGTTAGAGAAGGAAGGACTTACAGGTCCAAGAGGCAAAAGCAGGGCAGGACCATGCTGGATAACTGTGCCCTGGGGATAGGCATGCTGCAAGAGGAGAGCTCTGTGAGCCAAGAGGGAGGAGCTGAGCTGCAGCAGGACAAGGGGTGGTGATGAGCTGAGGGTGGATGCACACCTGTCCTCCTGTACTCACCCCGGCCAAACCACGGGATCCACAGAGCCCATCATCCTCGTGGGATCCTTGCTCCACACCAAGGCAAGACCCATAATTGGGTCTAACCACACAGTAATCAGTCAAATCCTGGATAAATCATTTTAAAATATTCCCCCCCAACAAAACCTTCCACAAGAAAGAGTAAAGATGTGGGAAGTTTTCTGTATAAGGGAAGAGCAAATATATTTTGTCTAGGATGAAAACGGGATAAATTCCTAACCAAAGAGGCTCTGAACAGGGGATGGGATAAAGGAATATGAAAGGGTGGATGCTCAGTAATGCAGATACTGGTCTTTCATAATGAAGATCCCAGTAGGAACTGGAAGAAGTATAAAGGGTTCTCTACAGAAGAACGACGGGGAGAAGTAACTGCCTGGAAAATTTTAAATTGGGAAAGACTGGATTAGCCTGCAAATGTTTCCCAGACATACACACTCAGGAGAAGCAGCATGTCATGGAACCATGAAATGGTTTGGGTTGGAAGGGACCTTAAAGATCATCCAGTTCCAACAATCACCTGCCCTCACCAGCACAGCAAGACACCAGCCATTCTCCTTCTTCTTCCTCATGCACTTAATTCTTCTTTATGGACATTTCCTACCCATTTTCAGCCTCTCTGACTCTCTGCATGGACCACCAGCCTGCTCTAAGGGGACGAGCCAACTGTGGGTGATGACAGGGCAATAAATGCACAAGAATCCCTCAGCCTGGGCCAGAAATCCCCCCGTGCCACATGCTGCGGAGGGTCACAGAAACTCTTCGGGTATTGACAAGACTTCTGCAGCAGTAATTAATAATTTACAACCCATCTATCCACTGCCTTTCTCTCCAAAGGGCAGGAGTTTATCTGCAACCCACACGCGAGGGCAACAAGGCTCAGCTGGCCCTTCCTTCCAGCTTTACAAACGAGTACTGGAGGTGCCACAGCCTGGTCCTTCATGCCACAGAGCCCCGAGCTCATCAGGGGTGAGAGGCATCCGAAAGGACTTTGTTTTGAGGAAAAGAGGCAAGAGTAAGAGAAGTGTTATGACTCCAGTGGCCCAACCAGAGGGTAGTTCCCAGTGGATGAGGAGCACCTTGTGCCATGCAACACAGCCAGGCAAGGACACGGCAGCCACGGGGACTTCTGCAGAAAGCAAACGTCCATCCCAGGGGTGTGTGACAAGCAGGAAGCCGGATCCACAGGGAAACGGGGAAGGAGGTGGAACAAGCACCCCTAGAGCAGGGCTACTCCACCGTTCCCACAACTCCTTCCCACCAAGGCGGAGCCCAGGGAGTCTTCTCCCCCTTCTGCTGACATGCCAAAAAAGGTCCTCTCACACTTTGGATACAGTCACTTTGCCAGGAAGGATCTAGAAAAACGAAACAAAACCTGGTATTTTGCCCACGCTGCCACACGACCCCAGACAAGGAGCCCAGGGCAAGTCAATGGCTCGGTGAGGAGGCTGTTGGCACAACCCAGGCTCTGCTCTTTGGTGGCCAACAACATATTCAAGAGGGTTTCCAGCTGGATATCTCCTGTGGTTCATCTCCCGCTGTGGAGAGATCCTTTTCAGGCAGGTAATCCAGGTGAGGACAGGTCTTCTCCATCTCTCCTCCCTCCCTTGCACAACAGGAGTACTCGTGCTACAAATCAGTGTGAGGTCACCACCATGTTCATGGCATCAAATGGAACCTCCTGGTGGAAATTCAGACCTGGCCACCAGCGTGGGAAGAAGGAGATGGCAATTTGGAGGCAGTGGGCTCAGAACTGGGAGAAGTCACCTCTCACGATGACACCAAAGCACCTGCTTTTCTAATGGAGCCCTGAAACACCAGGAGCTTTTCCTGCAAATTTTTTTGCCAAGGTCTTTAACTTCCCAGACCACATCAGTGCAGCCTCTGCACCAAGAGGGTGAGAGACCCTTGCAGTAAAACCTCCTCTTTGGCCCAGGATTCATTCAATGCTCTCACATCCAAGAAACCAATCCATATAAAACCAGGTTTTAAAGGTCCTCCAGAGGACAGAAAGGATTGACTGTCCCAAAGAAGCTTCCTGTGATATTTTATCTTTTTTATCTTATTTTTATATTTTTTAAGGCATTTTGGGACAAGAGGAGGACTGGTACAAGAAATCAAAGAAGAGTAGAATTAATAAAGACATCATTTCACCCATTCAGGCTGGAGCTCTGAATTTGTTCCGTCTTTCTTCTACTTCACATGGGGGGAGGAGGAAAAAAAAGCAAATACCAATTTTTATAACCTTTTTCTGGACCTTGCTGGCCAAGACTGTGTTTTTGCAAGAAATCCTCTCCCCTGGCTGGCTTTCCCCCAGCAAACTGCACATACCTGATCGAGATAAGTACAGTACCTTGCATACCTGCGGGACCAAAATCTTGCCTGGTGAGGAAGACGGCGTGGTCGTGGTGCTCGGCGTGCTCCGGGTCCGAGCGCTGCTGCGAGTGAGCCCAGCGACACACCTGCTCCAGGCTCCGGGACGGGTTCCCTCGCTCGATCAGGCTGACAGACTGGGAAAAGGATCAAAAACTCAGCGGTGGGAAGCAAAGGAAGACACACTGCCCTTCCCCCCCCCCCCGGCCCTTAGTTGGAAGCCACGGGAGGTTTTGTCCCGCAAAGTTCCAGGTGGGAGACAAGAAGCTGCAGGAGGACTCGGGTGTGAACAGTGGTGAGCTGAGAGCTCGCCTGGATTCAAACATCTGCTCATCATTTTCCTACATCATCCCCTGAACCGCAGCATAACTGGGCAGAGCAGCTGCCTCCAGCACTGGCTTTCGGGAGGATAAATCATCCTAAAGGGAGCCCGGCGGGTCTCATTGGCCATAACACCACAGCTCCAAATCCCTTCCCCTCCATAAATCATCCTCCAGCACAGAGCACAAACACCACTGGGAGGAAGCCAGACAGATTATTGGCTTTCTCAGGTGGAGACGATGTTCCTGGTCCCACAGAAACCTCCAAAAATGGGCCACCCTCCATCCTCGTCCCTGTTCCTCAGAACCAGCCCCAGATCTCTTGGATTTCTGCCAGCTGAGCATATTTCTATAACAAGGAGGGGTTTTTCCAAGACCTAAAGGGTCTTATTTGTGGATCACACACACATACACACAGACACATCACCATGTTGAATCATTAACACCTTCGTAGAACACTTCGGGTGGGATAGGGGCTTGCCCCAAAAATAGGAAAATCACACTGTTGTAAAGAAAATCTTCTGGCTGCCATGCTTGAACAAGCCTTAAAAAATAAATCCAACCTGAGAAACGTTCCCAGGAAACCTTCACATGCTTTTTCTGTCCACGCCCAAGCCACTTGAGAGCTGGACAGCCAGCAAAGCCTTCCAGGGAGCCGAGTCGAGGCTGGGACACAGGAGATCCCAGCCTCATCTTCTCCTCACTAATATCCAGCTCCTATCAATTTGGGAAGCCACCTTTTTCTCATCATCTATCCTTGAGCTCCTGAGGAAGCCTCTCGTATTTTTCCCACTTCTCCTTGGCTATGGGACTCTTCAGACCTTCAGACTCCAAAATCCAGGCCAAGAAGGGTTCAAATTCACCCCTGCTCAGCACAGTTGTCATTTGGGCTTCAGCAGCTTACCTGAACAGCCACATTTTTCCAAGCCAGGGCTTACCTAAGAACTAAATATCACAGCAGGCCCTGCCCAGCACGCCCCAGCACCGTATTTACCTGCCGGTACCCCACCATGATCATCCTGACCAGCACGATGTTGATGTGAACGCCCAGGGACTCATCGTGATAAATCTCATCCACCTGCACAAAGGAGGGAAATACAACAGGGAAGAAATTAAGATCATCCCCCAGCCCTCAAGCCCCTCATGTCCTCCACACTCCCACGTCCAGTACCCGACCCTGCTTTCCAAGACCAGATGCAAAGATCTCACCTCCCTCCCCCCACCCCCAGTGTGGTCATTTTTTCCCCTGTGTAAAAACAATAAAGTCAAAAGGCCAAGCTGGAATAAGGCAGTTTTTCCCAGCATAGGTGGCTCAGATGGTCAGTGGCATCGCCCACACCATCAAGAGAGTGGAGGAGGGCTGAGTTTCCTCCACCACATCTCGCAGTGAGCCGTTGCCCCTTGGGAATACAAATTCCTCAGAGGGCTGGAAATGCTTCAGCCCCCAGCATGGTGGAAAGGAAAAATGCCTTTTTGAGGAGAGGCAAACCATTGTATCAAAGCAAGGGCATTACTCAGTCACATCAGTGAGTCAAACTTGACCTACCGCTTCAGAAATCCTGGGAGAGGACAACACAATGAGAAGAACAGGGAAGGCTTGTGAGTCAATGAGATTTCTATCACCCCGGGCTATTAAAAATGACTTTGCAAAGGAAATAATGAGCTATGACCTTTTCCTTCCGCGTTTCCAGGATGAATAAACAAATTCTACTCCTAAGTGCTACCAAGGGAAGAAGAATCCAGGTGGGAAAGACCTCTGAGAGCCAAGTGTGGTGACAGCCACTGAGAGAGGCACAGAGTGAGCAGCCACAAACTCATGTGAGATCCTGCACCACCTTCACCCACCTGCAAAGCACGTGTGAAAATGCAGCCGGGGGAAAAAAAAATGATTTTTGAGAATGGGACCCCCATTTTCCCCCAAAAAGTCTCCAAAATGAACAGTTCCACAAATGGAGGTTCACTGCAGAAGTTGAGGAAACCATATTAAAACCATTTTTAATACTGACTGGAATTCACATTTAAATGAAAATATATTTTTTCAGCTTTGTCCAAGAGGGAAATAATTTGCCTCAGCTCTATCATAGCTTTCCAGACTCAATGAAGATTATAAAATCAGATTTATGAAGCTTTTCTGTTTTTTCCTCACTCCTTTGGGGTTTTTTAAGCTCACATCAAGGGATGGGTGACAAGTACCCTTTTACTGCCGCCCAAATCCAAGTCAGCCATTTCCCAGTGTGTTTTACAAGCCCCCCAATTTACAGCCTGTGTATGTGTTTGAAACACCCACTCAGGCCATTTTTAAACCCAAAACGCTGGCATTAATGTTTTCCCACGATAACTAACACTCCTGGGAGGTGGCTCCAAGATATGCAGAGAGGTAATGCAGATCCTGAGCCTTGAATGCAGCAAAATTGATTAAAAAAAAGTAAAATCAATCAATAAACTGCCAGTCCACCCCCATTAACTCATCCCTTTGGATGCCTAGGCTGCGAGAGCCGCAGGGTTATTTATTTATCAGTGTGGAAAGACAACACTGGTCAACTCATTCTCAGGTCACCCCTGCTTCCCGTGGTTGGGATGCTCCTGCACCTTTCAAAGGTAGTTTGTAAAAATAACGAGCATGTGATGGATTCCTTCTGATCCTAACTCTGTTTTCGGGGATGTGCACAGATGGGAGGAAGGCTGTGCAGCGTTGCAGCTGCAAACATTACTCAGAGTTACAGTCCCACCAAAGCATTAAGGATCCACTCCAGCAAGGAGTTTCAAATCCCCAGGGATGTGAGGCTCAGCCCTGGGTTTTGGGCTCTGGGAGGCTTTGGCAGCCCACAGAAAACCTCATCAGATCTGAGAAGTCTCACATCAGGAGTTTGACCTGTTACAAAAATATTCCAGCCTTAACATGTGTCCTGTGAGAGTCAGTATAAAAGTATGGGAAAGGGGGGAGAGCGGGAGAAATGAAAACTATGCTTGGAGAGATGGAGAGCTGGACCTGGGGAGTGGTTCAGGGAACAAGGAGGGAAACACAAGCACTTCCTTCACTTTCCCAAACTTTTACACGTTTTCCTTCACCACCAGCACTTGTCAGGAGCTGGAGCTTCAAAGTGGCAGAAGGTAGGGTTAGGTGGGATATTAGGAAGAAATTCTTGGCTGTGAGGGTGGTGGGGCCCTGGCACAAGTTGCCCAGAGAAGCTGTGGCTGCTCCATCCCTGGCAGTGTCCAAGGCCAGGCTGGACAGGGTTTGGAGCAACCTGGGCTAGTGGGAGGTGTCCCTGCCCATGGCAGGGGGATTGACTAGATGATCTTTAAGGTCCCTTCCAACCCAAACCACTCCATGATTCTAGGATTCTCCGGTCATCCACCAGCACTCTGCTGCTTTCCATTCACTAGGATGAACCACATTCCTGCCTTAGGGACTTCTCTGCCAGCCAGAGCTCCCGGCCAAGCCACTTGCTGTGACTGGGAGCATCCAGCAGTACAGACCTCTCCTTTCCCAGTTGCACAGGATATTTTGGCAAAATGCTCAGCAGATCCCACAGGCAGCAGGAAAGGATTCTCCATGACAACCTGATGCAGCCCCAGCTGGCAAGAGGAGGGCTGCACCCAGGGCAGGAAGGAGCACGAGCAGAGCTGCTGTCAGAGCAGGAGCTTTGATCCATGGTACACAGCCCCCTGCTCTCAACAATGGCTCTTCCCACCTGCAGGACCTACAAACAGTCCCCAGGTCTGAGAAGAGCTCCCTGGCCCAAACCATGCACCCTCAGGCAATATTAGATGCCCTGGGAGAAAAAAAAAAAATTGGGAAACAGCAATATTTTTCACAAGCATTAACAAATAGACTCACCACCACCCTCCCAGCACTGTAGATCCTTCCTCAGCCTCACTGGAGGAACAGCAGGACCATGAGCAGCTTAGAAACAGTTCATTAAAGGACTAAGACCAAGAAGCTGTATTATTCCAAGATGGGATTTAATCTCCTAAATCTTCCTTATAAAGCAGTGCTAAATCCCACCCTCCTCCAGCTCACAGGTACCCCCCTCCAGCCTCTGAACTGAAGGGTTAACCCTAAACCCCAGCCCCTGTTTAGTCTAGGGTTTAGGAAGGGATCTCTACCTAACTGATACTAGCTCAGCAGCAACCTCCAGGGTTAACTCAGAAAGCACTTGTGGAACCAGACTGCCCAAGGCTATGGACTTCCCTTAACAGCCAGACAGAAATAATTGATTGAGGGCAAAAAAAGTCATATCCAAAGGGCTTGGTGCTTGCTGCTGTGGGGACTGTAACCCAGGTTTTGGGGTTGCTGGGGACAGGGGAATCAGCAGGGCCAGCGTCCCCTCAAGTGCTCCAGTGCCTCTGGAAGGAGAACAGGGCATCATCTCCTCTCTCCCCATCAGCCCACCCTGGAGCTGGTTCAGGCCAGCAGAGGGGATGGAAACCGGCCCAGAGAGCAGTTTGCAGGCTTGGCACAACTCCTCCTGCCCTCTGCAGATGCCATTATGCAAGTCAGTGTCTTCAGAGAAACCCCTTCCCCCCCGAAAAATACCTGCTCGGCAAAGGGCTCTGGCAAAGGGACCTACATCCCTGAAGACATGGGACAAAGATCTTCTTATCCCTCTTGCCCATGTGGTTACATGCCCAGCCTGTTTCACACTGTCACCTGGCAAGAAAGGCTCTCCTATTTATCTAAAAGGGAATTTTTCCACCTATAAACAGCCCAGCCCTTCAGGTTCGCTGTGAATTAAGGGCAAACCAGCCCACAGGACCTCCCCCATCGCCGCCACACCAAGGGGACAACACTAATATTTTACAATGAAAGGAACATTAAAACCCTGTGTATCCTCTCCAAAATGCTCAGTGAGCTCACCCTGTGCGTGGGACCCCCCTCAGAGCCCCGCTGGTGCCGGGAGCAGGGAATGCTGCCTACCTAAATCCCTGCAAGCCTCTGGCCAGCCCCGAGCCTGCAGCCCCAGACGCGAGATCCCGACAGCAAACCGCACTGGCAACGAGGTCTAGACCTCGCTGTTCTTCAGGGAAGGAAAACAAAGGGAGAGACACGAGAAGAATTTGCCAAACCAGCAGAACAGCTGACATTTCAAAACCCCGGATCGCTTACTCAGAACAGCCAAGTCATCTTTAAACTCCTTTCTTTTATTCCCTTCCTCAGTTTTCATGCTGGTGGATTCACCCTGAGCCTCTTTTCTGGGGCTGAGGGATTAGGAATGGAGGGGAAAGTCCCCCTGACCACATTTTTGGGCTTGCATGCCCTGTAGGGATGCACAAAGCTGTTGTCAGCACCTCTGCAAGGGCTGAGCAGAGGAACAGAGGAACAAGAGGGAAGGGGAGGTTTGCTCTGCAGGGCACAACTATAGATTTTATCAGAGCTCTCTCACCAACAAGGTATGTTGTCCCAAAAACACAGCAACAAGCACATAAGCCTATAGAGAGGGTGGGAAAAAGTGCATGGACACACAAGAGACATCAGAGGTATTTTTGTTATTATCAGTTAGCGAGGAGGGGACTCATGAACCCCTCTCTCCCACAAAAAACCCCATACACCAGAAGGACCAGAATTTTCCCATTATTTTAGATTGGCTTCCTGAAACAGCAGCAAGCTCATGCCTTGAGCAATCCACGCTCCAGCTTGGCTTTTCAGATAAACCCAAGTTAAAATTAAAGCTGAAGGTTTAATTTTTTTCCCCAAACCCCCTCCTACGTGGGGTCTCAGTAGCACTCTTTGTTGCTCAGCCCTTAGGAACAATAATTTCAGCTGGAGTCAGGCAAGTCCCAGCCTGGAGAGGGCTCTGACTCATGGGGTTTCCCTAGTAACCTGAAACAATGGGAAAACACCAAGTACCTTTGCATCCTTAACCAAATCATGGGCAATATCCGACAAAAACCCAGCAGACTGGTTAAGGCCCAGGCTTAGCACAGCCCATAGCTTGGCTTCTCCCACTGGAGTGGGGCCATCCCCAGACTTGAGAGGATCGGGACGAGTGGTGGGAAGTCCAGAGGAGAAAACCAAGGAGCCCAACTGAAGGACCAGAGGCTGCAAAGCAGAACAGGACACAAAGCATCTCCTCTCCTCTACCCCTTAAGTGGTGCTGGATCCCCTCCTGGTTCCCAGCCCTCGCTCCCAGCAGGCACTGTGGCTGGGGGATGCTAATTTTCCTTCAGTAACACCCCAATCCCAGCCACAGGCAGCAAGCAGGAGATGGGAATGGCTTCTCCAAGCCACCACAACACCAAATATTCATTCCAATAGCCCAGTGACAGGGAGAGGGACAAGGTTTGGTCGGGTGGACACCACGATGCTCAGCTCGGAGCACCAAGATGTGCTCAGCAAGCAATGGCAAAGGATGCATTTCCCAATCCCTCCAACCTGACCCCAAATTCCTGTGTGGCATCCGAGCTAAGAAGGGAAGGGCAGGCTGGGAACGCAGGCTGGGAGCTGGCAGAGAAGGCAGCCTGCCTGCAGGGAAGCTCTTAGGTGCACAAAAGGAGCAGTCATCCTCCTGTCAGCTTCCCGGGGTGGACACAAAAAAAAAAAAAAAAAAAAAAAAAAGAAGAGTTCTCCGTGACAAATCATTTATCACTGAGCTTCAGCTGACACCGAGTTCCTAATACAGGAGTCTGTGCCTTGGGAAGAGCCGCAGGACCCCACCTACAGCAGGGCTGGGAAGGGGCACGTGTCCCACCACCCCCTTGGCACCCAATGGAGACCCCAGAGAGAGCCAAGAAAGCTTATTATCAACTTCCAAGATCGCTGCCCCCTTTCCTTGGGATATATCTTGATAGGAAAACTCCTAGATGAGAAAACTTTCCCAACATCTCCCCGACTTACTCCAGCCCAGCTCATTAAGTCCTTTCCTCGTTAGAGGGCTGGCCAAGTCCCTTCTCCTTCCCCTCCAACTAACGGGATTAGTGTTCAGCTGTGTGGTCCCAGCACGCTCCTCCCCACCACCTTCCTCTCTCCCTCCCTCTGCCATCCAGGCCAGAAAGCAGGACACTCTTTTTTCTGCTGAATCGGGTATTTTAAGGAATCTGAGCCAGTAAGGAAATGAGGCGCGCTGAGGGAAGAGGAGGCGGACGGAGGTCACGGCAAAGCTGGGAAGAAAACGCACTAAAAACCAGAAAGAAAGAAGGGGGGGAAAGAATATACAGAAGGAAATAATGCTTGGGGGAAGTATTTGTTGCGTGTATTATCCCTGGGGTTTTTTTTCCCCCCTTTTATTGATGCTGCTTTTTTCCCCCCTTTATTTAATTCATTAAAGTCTCCAGCGCCGCCTGTAATTGAATAGGCAGCATCCTCCCTTCTCCCAGCACAGCATCCCATGCATTCACTCCCTGAAAAGTCCTGCCTGCAGGGAAGGAACCATGAAATGTGCCTGAAAACCAACCTTTTGATTAGAGCTGACAATCCCCGGGCGCGCAAACCGTCCCTCCCACCCCCCACAAGATGGGAAAGGAAAAATGACATCATCTCCGACCCCCATAACGTGGGAAGAGCCCGAGGTCAGAGCAGGGAACCCTGTGGCTTCCCACTTGCAGGAGGATTTAGTAAACCAACGGGAGAAACGTTCAGAGAGGGAATTTGAGTGATGCCAAGAGCAGCCGACCACAGGCATCGCGACAACGTGCCGGAGAATAAAACACTGCAACGAAGGCATTTGCTTCTTAAAGCCAACATTTTCTCTGTTTTGGAGCAGCCACATCACTCATCCTCCACCCCATCACCCTCTAATCCCTCAAATCCTTACCCCCATGTTGATAATTTCCCCTTCATTACCGAAAATATGGCAGAAATAATGCCCAAACCAACAACCAACCACCCAAAAACCAAAAGCACCTTCATAACTTTGTTATTTCTGAACTGGCTGAGCCTTTCCAACATTTTTCCATCACCACGTAAAAGAGTACTTAAAGAAAAAAAAATAAATAGAGGTGAGGATGAAGCATGGAAAACAAAACAAAACTGGAAGAGAGAAAGAGATCCTTGAACATGTACCCTCTTTGCTGACATTCAGGTGCTGGCAGAACAAACCTCCTGTAAGATGGCTACCTGAATAAACATTGATCCCTCCACATCTCTCAGGACTCAGGGAATATGGATGTTTCCATACTAAAAAGGAAAGAAAAGGGATGTAGGGAACCAGCACAGGCTTCCCCATCCCTCCAAGTGAGGAGAGTTGCAGGAGCTGTAAAGTAGAGCTGCTCTAAACTCCTTTTCAACAGCACCAACACACCAGACCCTGCCGTTGGCCAGGGGAACATGATAGAGGTGAACACCAAAGGACTCTGCTTTCCATCCCTCCAGTTCCCACAGCTGTTAAATGCCAGAGCCAGTCTCGTGAAGGCACAGCCCTTCCTGCAGCACTCCTTCCTCTCCCAAACCCATTTTTTCCAAGGGTGACAGATTTGCAGCATCAGAAGAGCACTAAGCCAAGGGAAGGGTGGGAGTCACATCTTCCCCCCAGAAGCCAAGCCTTACTATGTTCATGAGGGTGAGGACGTAGTTCTGGACGTGCTCCTTGCCATGGAAGCGCACGACTGAGTCATCCACAGCCAGCAGGACCTCGATGTTGTAGTCATCCTTCCTGGCATGGCGCCTCTTGCGCTCCGTGTCCCCCAGGCGCTCCGCCAGCAGCTCCAGGGAGTTGGGGAGGTCACCCACCTGCGCCCCGGGCTCTGGGCAAGGCATGGAGGGCAGAAAAACAAACAGCCGCTGAGGTGACCTGGCACCACGGCGGCACTCCACAGAACAAGAAGTGAAGCAGGGAAAACAGACAGGATATTTAATTCCAAACAGGATATTTAACTCTGACTGGCTGCTCTGTGGTGCGGAAATGGCTCTGAATTGGAAGTACCAGGGCTAAAATGCACGTTAGTGGTTGGACTCTGATCCTAAAGGTCTTTTCCCACCTAAATGGTTCTGTTTGATTCCACAGTTCACAGAATCATCATAGAATCACAGAATGGTTTGGGTTGGAAGGGACCTTAAAGCTCGAGTTCTGTGGGCAGGGGCACCTTCTACTAGATCAGGTTTGCTCCAAGCCCCATCCAATCTGGCCTTGAACTGGGCAACAACTTCCAGTGCCCCACCACCCTCATTTCACAACATGGAGGTGATTAAACCAAGGCTGGGCTCCAAGCCCAGCATTGTCACTCCTTTCTTCTCACTAACAACCCAGCTGGCAGCTAAAACCAGTACAAGCCAGGGGGCACGTGGAAGGAGAAATCCTCTCCCCACTTATTCTCAGTTGCTGGGACAGAGCAGATTCCAGCAGCCCCTACCTTCAGGGTGGAGGTCGTGGCGCGGCGCGGCGCTGTCCTGCCGGATGGCCGACCGGCGATACACCACGTGGGCCCTCCCGTGCTCCTCCATCTCCTGCTGCCCCCTCTCCAGGGGCTCGATGAAGAACTCGTTGCTGTCTGTCCGAATCAAGCCAGCCTGGACTCCACAAGGAAATCAAGGGGAAAAAAAAGGTGTGGTTTTGTATAGGCACAGGCAGACACATACACTCAATACATGCTTAAAGATTGATGCAGAACACACATGATTATGAAGACCAGCCCAAATAAACCTGTCTTGTTGCTGCTCCGTGACACTGGGATGGCTCTGTTACCATGCTAATCTATGACAACCCGTAATTTCTCCTGCAGATGGCAAAAAAAAATTTAAAAAGAAGGGAAAAACTAACCAACCAGAAAAACAAACAAACAAAACCAACCAAACAAAACAACAACAACAAAAAACAACCTGGATGAAATTCAAGTTATGTCTTTAAATGGCAATGAAACTCTGTTCTTCTCATCAGCGATGAGTTCTGCTGAACTCTGAACTCAAGGGATAACAGGATACACGCCACTTCACCTCCCTGCACCCTCCCCATCCCATTCCCATAGCGCCAGTGAGGAAATCTGCCATTTCACCAACCCTAAGAGCTGCAACAAGAAGAAGAAAAAAGAAACTGTCCTCTCTGCCCCACAAAGCGCTTGGGAATTAGCGCAGGGGAATCCCGTCGGAGGAGAAGCTGGAAAGCATTACAGTTCCACCTCCCAAACACAGGGAAGATCAATGAGAGGGCAAACATCACTGGAAATGTTGTCCTGGCTACCGACCTGCTCCTAATTAACACCAAGCTCCCATCAAATCCCTCTTACATCAGCCTGAGCACTCAAACCCCGCAGCGCCGGCCGGCTCAGACCTCAGGCAAGGAAAAGGATCACTGGGATTTGGCTTCCATCCCGTGGGCAGCACCCCTCCCAGCCCAGAATTTTTCACAGCTCCCTCCACCACGCACGCGTGCGTTCCTTCCTCCGGCGCTGCCCGCTCTTGAATTGCTGCCTGGAAAGCACCAGCAGAACATATGGATCTGTTCTTACAGCAAAGCCTTCGGCAGCTCGTACCTACTGCAGTCCTCATCAGGGTTTTGATTGGAACGGTTTCCATCAAATAAATCAAATAAAAATAAAATGTATACAGAGATGGATATTGGACAGAGTGTGGGGCTCTTCCAAGCCCGCATGGATCTTTGGATCCCCTTTCCATTCATGTACTGTTGGATTCATCATGGCATCGGCCAATCTGGCTCTCTTAGACTTCATCAAATTTCCTGCTCCACTTGGGTTTTAGTGGCTGCTTAACTCCTCTGCAAAGCACATTTTTGGCTGGTTTTGTTTTACACCTCCTTCCCGAGGAATGTAAGTACTTGCCTGACACACATATGTCAGATCCTTCCCACAGGAGACGTTCAGGTCAACCCAGGGCAGGACCTCTCCAGCCAGGGATTGTCCCACTACCCTCAGCCAAGGAGATCAAGACCACAGCCAGGTTCAATCAAGAATCTGGAGCACCAGGCAAGGTGGTGGCGATGAGGCAGAGAACAAGCCAGGGACTGAACCCACAAGTCAGGTTCAGTGATAGCTGAAGATGGGGCAGGTCACAGAATCATGGAATCAGTAAGGCTGGAAAAGCCCTCTAAAATGATCAACTCCAACCGCTCTCCCAGCACTGCCAAGGCCACCACTAAACCATGTCCCCAAGCACCACATCCATACGGCTTTTAAGTCTCTCCAGGGTTGGTGACTTCACCACTGCCCTGGGCAGCCTGTGCCAGCACTTGACAAGCCTTCCCACGAAGAAATTTTTCCTAATTTCCCAGTCTAAGCCACTGCCCTTAACTGTATTACAAGAGAAGGAGAAGAAGCAACCCGTGCCCCAGGAGGAGCTTTGCTGGGACACCACCCCCCCCTCCCAGCCCTGCCACGGGGCGTTTCACCCCGGACCAGGCACCCCAAAGCCGGTTTATGGGTTTAGGGCGAAAGCCGGGACTTGCTGAGTCAGGCGGCCGGAGGAAAGCTGTGCCGCCGCGCCGGGGCAAGGCTGGATTAAAATGTGAAAGAGCCTGGTCCCGAGCCACAGTCCACTTGGGTCTGAGCTGCTCTACAGCTCGTGACTAATTACAGATGGCTCAAGAAATAAAGCAGCCCAGGCTTTCTCCCAAAGGCGGGATGCAACGCGCTGCCGATGCTGGTGGTGACCGACGGCAGAGCGGATAATGAGAGGATCTGTGTGCCCATCTGATCAGAGCAGCCCAAGGAATGAAACAGAAACCACACAGCAGTCACCCTGGCATTTACAAAAATAAATTAAAAACCAGAACAACTCAAAAAACACCATTGCAGGCCATGCACCAACCTGCCTGGTCTTAAAGAGGAGCAGCTCAGGTTGTATTTCAGCATTTTTGGAAGGTTATAACTGTAGGCAGCCAATAAGAAAGGCCAGACACCACCTAGAAAGCCATACTCAGCTTTCCTTGGGCTCTTTCCAAGAGATCAATCTCATCCTCAGTGATCAACTTGCCATGTGCTCTCCCATCCTCGATTTTAATTTGGTTTAATAATACCAAATGGAATTAAATTGATTGGTGGGACCATCACTCCTAACATGAGATGCTGTCTGCAGCTCTCAGTGAAGGTAAGCACCAAACTAGAAAATGGCCCTTAAAGACAATTCCACTGGAAAGAGGGAAAACACACTTTTTTTTTTCTTTTAAGGAAAACACCAAGCTCACTCCTGTCAGCTCACAGAGGGTGAAGTCTCTTTTCCAGCTCTCCTGAAGCTCACCAGGCTACAGGAGAGGTGAAATCCAGCCTCACTAAGGGGGAGCCCCCCAGAACCCTGGGTAAGCAGCTCGTCCACCACCACTGGGTGAAAAGCTCCAACTCCCACAGGAATTCAGGAAATTCTGACACTTCAACAGAGTTGAGATGTGGAAAAATTAATAAAGCTGCTGCACTCAGCCAGAGAAGCAAACAGTGCCGAAGGGGGAAGCCAGCTGCGTGCATAGTATGTATTTTTCCTATGAGATTCACACTTAATTTGGACAAAAAGTCCTAGAAAACCAGGCAGTGTGAACACAGACACCATCACTAACACCACTGCCCTTCCATCCAGGGACTGCCTGGTGAGAGCATCGGGGGGGTCAGTAGAAGGGTGCATGGTCCACAGGTGCTCCATCACCATTCTGGTACCTCTCTGTCTGCAGCACAGGCTTTGCAGCCTATCAAATTCAACACTTTGCCCTCCTTGACTCCTCTTCCCTACTCTTGGTGCCAAGGCAAGAGATTTTTGGGATGGCTACAGACCTGCTTTGTCAGGTGACACAAGCCAGGACTCCTGGTGGGGTGAGGACATGGAGGCACTCTCACTGCTGATTGATTAGGTCTTCAGCCCAAACAGGGCTTGGTTTGCAACTCACTGCCAAAAATTAGGATTATCCCCTGGGAGAAAAGCCCTTGCACTCATATAAGACCCAAACCAGCTGAGGCCAGTGGGACATCTCACACCTTCTTTCTTCCCAAAATTAACCCTACAGTTATAGGAGCTGCAAGGAAAATCCTCGAAGACAAATGCTTTTTTTTTTTTTTTCACTGGGGCATCAGTCTGGGGACTATTTCTCCCCTCATTCCCTATGAATTACTCTTCCTGAGGTCTTTGGTGCTCTGCTTATCTGCTGCCACCCATCTGAAGCAAACCGGGGTGCCAGGGCTGGAAAAGGCTGGCTCTACAGTTTACGGGACTATGGCAAAAAAACCCGGAGGAAAAGTCAGCCACAAAAAGCAAATAGGGTGCCTATGGGTGATAATCCTTCACCCATCTCTGCAACCAGCAAAGCAGGAAGGAAACAAGGCCAAGCACACACTGCTGAAGCCAGCATGGAAAGATATGGGATGCCTCCGCTGCAGCGAGATGTGTCCGCCGGGGGAGATTTCTGTCTAATGCTACTTTACCAGTTAGGAATTTGGTGGCTTAGATCAGCTTTGAAATTATGTTATGGGCGACAGCACCTTCCCACCCTGGTACGAGACACCCTTGCAAAAAAAAAAAAAAAAAAAATCAAAGAGCAGATTTTCACGGGTGGATGCCCGCGGCCAATAACAGCCGAGGAAGGTGCCACGGGCTTGGCATCTGGGAAAAGGATCGGCTCCACTTACACGGCTAAATATGGACTGAGGAAAGGCTTTGTGCTCACTGTCTTTTTCAAGAAACTGGGTTGTTTTTTTATCCCCCCCTCGTTATTTATAATCTCAGTCTCCGTTTGTACAGGGGCTGATCTCCTTGTGTACACAGCCTTCATCCACAGCATCCCAGAACGCTTCCTCCGACCGCAAACCAGCGGCCGAGCGCGGCCCTGCGCCTCCCACGCACGCTATACTGGGACACCAAAGCCACAGTCCCCTCCCCGAGCTGGTGGATAACTTCCAGAAAAAGTCCACAGCAATTCCAGGGTCCTTGATTAAGGAAGAGCTTCCTCCAGCTGGTGCTCCCCACATTAAGTTAGTGGGGAGCACCTTAGTAGCAGTCCTGACTGCGTACAGCCCTCCCAGATGTTCTACTGCTTCTCTGACAGATCATAAATGTCATCCTCCCATCCCATCCACACCCAGCACCATGTTTCTGTTCTGTTTCTTGCTCCATTTCCTAAATCAAGCTCTCTTCACTGCTTTTTGGGGGTCCCCTTGGGCTCCCAACTCCTCCAAAGCAGATGGATCCTGAGCAGACTGTAGCTGTCAGACTGACTCAAGCCAGAGGATCACACAGCCAGAAAATCCATGGAAGAGGGAAGACAACTGTGACATTGGAGGTATCACAAAATCCTCTTTACTGGGGGAGGAGGAGAGCCCTTGCTTGGGCTCTGTCCTCCCAGCCTCTTCCCCCAGCCTCATGCCCTTCCCCAGATGATGGGAAATTCCTGGTTGAGGTCAGGATATCTATTTGTTGGCCACAGAGCAAAAAATACGCTGCAGGAAGAAAAGAAAAGTCCTTGTCCTGGAGAAAGGTCACTTCTTCCTTTATGTGGGCTCAAAAGGGTGGGCTTGGGGTACTGTGGGTGGCCAGAGAGGCATGGCTCCATAAATGCACATGGAAATACATCCTGTGGCACAGGCTACATCCTAACCCAGCACTGCTGCTACTACCTGCGGCCAAGGGATGGCAACAACAACAACAAACCCCACCTGGGGAGGTGTGCAAGGGGCTGAGAAGGGAAAAAACTTGGGGCTAAAGCCTAGGAAAGTTAAATTCTGGATGTTAACAGTATCCAGGGCTCCAGGGAAGAGAAATCCCCTTGCTGCTTCTCAGCTGTCAGCTGCTTCCAGCATCCCTTTGCTCATGATGCCAAAGGGAGTGAGACTGTCCACGGAACCTCCACACTTCAGGTCTCCATTCCAGACACATCACTTATTTGCTGGAGCTATAGGAAGTGCCTTTAAAGCTCCCAAGCCTGCCCAAATTCACCAGCCCCAGTGCAATCCGTGTCACGGAGAAATGTCTGCAAGTCCGCAGCCTCAGCAAAATTCCCAACAGGATGCTCCAAAAGGTGTGGATTACGTGCTGAAAAAATTTAACTACTATATGTAGGCAAAATATGTATTTCTGGCTACGCTGCTCTATCATTTCTGCTTGTACAGTAACACTGGGTGCTGTATAAAAAGAAAGGAATGCCAAATTTTTTTGTGCTAGTAATCAAAACTGGCTTAAGGAACTCCCAGAATAAAGCAACCAAAAAAGAAATATATAAAAAGAACCAAAAGAAAAAAAAGTTCAAAATAAGACATTTATTCCAACCCAGGAGTAACACTGAGTGGTACCAGGAGGAAACAGCCAACGCTGGCACCTAAAACAAGACTTAAACTGGCTCAAAGGAAATCTGAAGGGCAACGGGCCAAAGGTATTAAAAAATGAGCGATTCCCCAAGCGTATCAGAGGTAGGAAACCCACAGGCAGAGCAGATGCCGGGGATAAGGAGGTAACAGAGCCATTTGAAGGAATTAAAGCCCTGTGGCAGCAAGTTACTAATGCTGAACTGTGCTCAGAAAGCCAGGAGGCTCTGAGCATGAGAATGATTAGAAAAAAAAAAAGAGGTCTTCCCTTAGAAAGACACTTGGTGGAAGCCAGACTGCACCTATCAGTGATTTCAGGAGATGCTCGAGCTCACTCAGCACCACTTAAGAGGTGGGAAATGCAGAGAAAAAGTTCCTGGGGCAGTCCCAAGGTAAAAGACAGGCAAGCAAGGACAGAGCAGCACCACCCAGTGTGGTGTACCCATTCCAGAGGCAGGGCACAGCCCGTGGGTGTAACAACATGTGGCACAGTCCACCTCCGGGCAGGAGGCAGCTCAAGCGTGGGACTGGCAATTTTTTCAAGCCCTTTAAATAAATATCCCTGCTCAGCCAATGGAAGGATGGAGCAGGCAGGTAGAACCCTGTGTCAATGTGGGGAAAGGCAACCTGCCAGGTAAAGGGCGATGAATGCCGTGGACACCTAAAGCATCACCAAAAAAATCAGGTTTCAGGACACCACCGTTCACCTCTTAAGAGAAAACCACACCAAAACACAGGCACCACCCACGAGCCGCCCCGCCAGCCCCCAGCTCACCAGTCCGTCGCAGTTGCTGATGGCCACGGCGGCTCCGGGCATGCCGGAGATGTCGCCGGTGAAAAGGCACCGCTGCTGGAGGGGTTCCCGGAAAAGCACCTCAAAATCCTCCTGCCATTCAGCCACGGCGCCCGGGGGCAGCAGCCGCGGGTTGGGCCTCAGCCGGAGGTGCAGCTCCTTCCCAAAAACCGTGACGTTGAAGTAGAGCAAGCGGCGCTGGGGGGGCTCATCTGGGGGGCTGCGGGGGACGCGGCGGTGGGATGGGGAGGGATCGGGGGGACAGGCGGGGTCGCCGATCCCCGCCACCGCCTCGCCGGACACCACGTGCGAGAGGAAGCGACCCCGGCAATCGGTGCTGAACGGGACGATCACACCATACTCGCGGAGTTTGCCGGACAGGAGCAGCTCTGCGGAGACAAGACGGAGGGAAAGAGCCGTGGGCGCGGAGCATCCCGCTCAGGCACCGGGATCTCGGCGGCCAACCCAACCTGGGGAGCCTTTGGCGAGCCCCGCCGGAGCTCCATAAACCCAACAACTGCTTTTCCGTCCCAACACGGCTCCGCTTTGTAGTTTTAAGCGGGTGCGTCCAACGTAGCAGAAGGAACTCGGGCTGACGTCCCCTCGCACGCCAAGCACGCCAACTATTTCTCGCCCAGGCTCCATCTCCCCCAATTCCCACCGAAACCAAACAACCCCCCCCGCCGCCGGCGGATTCTCCCCTTCTCCCCATCCCGCGGGGCGCAGCCACCTGTCAGTCCCCCCCCGCCCATCCCGCCCCGGCGGGGCCCCCCGTCCCGTCCCGGGGGCAGCGGCCGTACCTGGGGCGCTGCCGGCGGCCAGGCAGCCGTGCAGGGGGACGAGGCAGGAGAGCACCAGCCGCAGATAATCCATTTGGGGCCGGCGGCGGGATGCGGCGGGATGCGGGGGCCGGCGGGATGCGGGGCGGGCGGCGCCCGGCGACCGCCTCCCCCCGCCGCCGCCGCGGCCGCCGCCGCTCCCGCCGCCGCCGCTGCCGCCTCCGGGGCGGCGTGGGGCGGGCCGGGGGCCGGGTCTGGCCGAGGGGGTGGGAGTTTCGGGCTTGTTTTAATTAATTTCCTTTCGACTTTTTTAATTTTTTTTCCTCTGTTTTTTTTTCTTTTTTTTTTTTTGTTTTATAATTTACTTTTTGTTATTGAACAAGCGCCCCCCACCAAAAAAAAAAAAAAAAAAAAAAAAAAAAAAGTTCTCGCGTTGCCTCCGGATCGTTCTTTTCTTGGAGATTTAAAAAAAAAAAAAAAAGCCTTTTCGGGCAGCCCGCCCTCCCTCCCACCTCCCACCATCCCTCCTCCTCCTCCCCACCATCCCTCCTCCCCACCCCTCCCCGCCCCGCGGCCGCCCGGCTCCAGCGCTGCCCGAACAAAGGCGAGGCGCGCCGGGAGCCGGGGAGCCCCCCCACCTCGCTGTGCCCCCAGCCCTCTCCCCAAATCCCACCTCCCGGCCCCGGCGGGAGCGGGACCCTACGCGGGGATGCTCCACAGGGAGAGCCAAATCGTCTCCCAGCGCTTAGAGCGCTGCCGCCGCGTGAGATGGAGGTAAACATCCTGTTTGGAAACATCTGGGATGTTTTCCAGATGTGGAAACATCCATAGCAGTCAATTTGCAGATGTCCCATCCCTAGAAGTGTCCAAGGCCAGGTTGGACGGGGCTTGGAGCAACCTGGGCTAGTGGGAGGTGTCCCTGCCCATGGCAGGGGGTGGAATGGGATGAGTTTTAAGGTCCCTTCCAACCCAAGCCATTCCATGATGTCATTATTCTTTTTTCTCTCTACCCCCTGTGTTTTAAGGAGAGAAAGCACTGGTATGAGAGCCATGCCCTTCACACCACTTGGGTTTTCCAAAGGGCATCACCAAAGCTCTGGAGCACGCTGAGTACACGCTGTGCTTCCTCGGGCACCTTCCTTGTCACCACCACCCTTACAAAGGGCAAATAAATTAAGCACTCCCCTAAAAAAATCTATGGAATTTCAACAAATCCAGTGCCATGGTAAAGGGGCTTCCCACATCACAGAGTCATGGCATGGGTTGGGTTGGAAGGGACCCTCCAGATCATTTCATTTCAACCCCCTTCCATGGGCAGGAACACCTTCCACTATCACAGGTTGCTCCAAGCCCCATCCAACCTGGCCTTGGACAATTCCAGGGATGGGCCATTGATCAACACAGAGGAACACACCTTCTGTTGCTGTTTCCATTTGCTGTGTCCAGCTATTCTTTCCTTCTGGATAGGACTCCAAGGCCAAGCCCAGGGAAGGGACTGTGCTGCAACACCGGTTGTGCGTGGATTATACTCAGCTGGGGCCCCAGGGGTTGAGCAACCCAAAACCTGTGTCAGGAGGTAATCCCTGCCTTGAAGACCTTGCTGTCCAAGCTGCCACAGAAGCCAGAGCACAATGGGAAAGGCGAGCAAGGAAAACAACATGCTAAGCTGATGGGCAATCAGCTCTATCCTTAGGATTATTGCATTGGATTTCCTTGGTAGGACTTCAACTGGAGATTTTCTCCCAACCCACCAGCACGGTGATGCCAGGAGTGGTAGGAGAGGACCATCATTTGGGAGAAGCCACCTTTGGAATGCCCTGCTTACCTTCACTGCAGATGTGAATGGATGGTGGGGTTGCTGGGTGCCAGAAGAAGGATCCAGATGTGGGAATGGGGAACCTCTTGGAGACGGTCCTGCTGAGGCCGTTTCTGGTGAAGTGCCAAGGGAAGCGGTGCTTCATCGCTCTCCAGTCGTGTCATCCACAAGGAATTCTGTCAGAGCATCACTGCAGATGAGGGTGGAGAGTCTTGCCTTCTAGCTGGGTGATTCAGTTGGGTTTTGGGAGGCTGAGGCCTCAGTGATGAAAATCCAACCCAAAACCCCCTGTAGGTAAAACCACAAGATGCATCCAGAGAGATGAATATGCTGACTTGAACTAGAGAATTTCAAGTTGGAAAAAAACTGATTTTATTTCCCAGTTTAAGGCTTTGCATGCTTCTGTTGCTTCGTGCAATCTATAATTAAACATAAGAAGCGATCTCTTAAGAGATTCTTTGTAGGAAAGACAGAAAAAGAATTTGTGCTCCCAGCATTTCAGGTGATTTCAGCAGACACATACCTGTTAGGGCATTAAAGCTGGAACAAGCCCTTATTGGGACTAACTGGATTTTTGACAAAACACATAATAAAGGGCAGGCCTTACTTGTGAAGAACAGCTCTGCAAAGCATCATTTAATTTTTACTGGTTTTTTTTAGAGGCAGAAACTATTTCTTCCTCCACAAGATCCACGAACTCATCCAGTCCCTCTGGACCTTTAGTGTCTCCCTGGTGTTAGCAAACCATTGGCTTCAGCAGCATAAATCTGGCTGATGACAATGGCAGTGAACTGACACACAAGCTGCCTCATTTATTACCTTCTAAAGGTAATAGATAAGTAGTTTTGGGTAGCTATAACAAGCTGGACACGGTGAAAAGACAACCCCCAAAGGGATTTCTTGGGCTCCCGGGTGCTGAGATGTTCCTTTGTCACCCTGGCAGTGACACGGCCCTACCTGTTGGTCTTACCTGCTGGAAATACTAAATGATTAACTGCTGCACGTTTCTTTTTCCTCTATCAATACACCATCATTTAAATAAGAAAACTTTGTTCATTCCAACCTTCTCCTTCCCAGTTCCCATCATAAAGAGAGGATGGTGAGAGCAAAGCAGCAAGGCAGCTTCTCCTTGTCCTTTCCCTCCTGTCCTTCCCCTTTGCTTTGGCCCCTCTCTTCTCCTCTTTGTCTCCTGGCTTTGCCTTTAACTCTGTACCACCCTTCTCCTTGACTTTAGGCTTAACCTTTTCCTTTCTGTTTTGGAGTCCAAATGGAGCCTTTTCCTGTTTTCCCCTCCTCCAGTGCTATTTTATCTGAAGCCCCCATTTCCTCCATGGATAACACACTTTGTAATTCTCTCTGATTCAACAGGCACTCCTCTCTGCAGCCTTGAGATTTGCCAGGGACATGTTTTTGGGGACTTTCCCATTTGTTAGGTGACCTCTAGGCCTGGGGAGGAGCAGTTTTTCTTTCCAGCTTCCAGAGAAGAAAGCTGACAACAGCTGCTGCTTTTAAAACCCCAAATCAGACTTCCTCTAGGACGCTCCAGCTTGTGCTCCCAAAGCCTGATTTTGATCTGGCAGTACCAATTTCTGCCCATCCTGCAGTGATGCAGTGCCCAAGCCCTGCCCATCCCACCAGGTACCACTCAGAGCTGGAACCTGGGCACTGTGCCCTAAATCTCCACACAGAATGATCCCCCACCACCAGCAGTAGATGCAGCTATTGGCCCCTAAATTCAATTAATCTTGAATTTGAGGGCTGGAAAAACCTTCACAAAAGGCTGGAAGAATTTATTAGAAGGAAAAAACAAAACAAAACAAAACAAACAAACAGAAAAAAACAACCAAACAAAAAAACCCAGCACACTTAATGGGGCCTATTTTTGTGCCTTTATGGGCACTGGTTGTTTTGCTCAGCAATACAAACCTCCTGTAGGGGAGGGCATCAGTGCTAATAAAGTCATGGCAATCTCCACCAATTACCTAAACTGGCTTTTCTGTTCATATCATGAGCCAGGAGCTGGGGATCTACCCAAGCAAGAAGCCAGGGCTCTGTTTCCAGGCACAGGTCACCACATTTCTTCTTCCCAGACATTTAAACCTCCTGTTTGTTAATCCCAAAGGCTCTGGAACAGCTGTCCCTGCACTCAGGTTGCGCAATGACCGGCCTCCTCCTCCCCAGGGGCTGATTGCAGGCAAGAAGTGGTCCAAAGAGAAAAAAAAGTTAAAAGAAAGAAGAAGGGGGGGAAAAAAACATTTTCCAGCTGATTGGGTTAGCCTGTGGTTTTAAAAGCCACTGGAAGAAGGAGGAGCACTGGGAGAGATGGACTGGCATCCCAGGCACAGGTGAGATGGGCGAGGGCACCGATGCTTGTCCCCAGCCCTGGTGCAACACATCCATGCCCAGAGCAAGGCAAAGGTCTGTGGTGATGCTTGGTGAGGGTGACATCCCAAATCCCACTGTGCACAGACCCAGACCCTCTCAGGGAGTGCAATCCCACCCTGCTCCCCAAGCTGGAGGGATGGGAGCAGGAGCAGGGCAGGCTGTGGGTGAGTGAGCATGACCTCATCCCTCAGACACGCGGAGCTGCCAGGAGATTAGACCAGAAAATAGTCACTGCTGCAGAGCGGGGACAGGAGGGGAGAGGAAAACCCCTGAGCATCTTCCCCTCCCTCTCTAAAGCAAGCCTTAGCCAAAACCCACCCATTTTCTAGGATTTCAGCTCTTTCCAGGGGGATTTTTAGGAGCCCTGCTAGGAGACCACCAAGGAGGGTCCCAAACATGCCGTGCTCATCCAGGAGAAGAGCAGGAAGAGCAGGAGAAGCACAAGCCTCGCTTTTGGAGGCAGAGAGCTGACAGACACATCATCTGCTCTCTGGCTGCCCCCAGGCAGGATCATTCCTGGCAGATCTCTCCCTAATCTCTGCTTTAAGACCTCCAAAGATGGAGGGAGCCTCCACAAGCCCCCAGGAGATTTTTTTTTTTAATTCATGTCTTGCTTTTCTTGTCTTGGAAAGTTTTTCCTCCTGGTTAATCTGAATATTTCTTGCAGCTGCTTACACCAAGGAGGTTTTGTACTGTTTACTTGGATTTTCCTGGCTTTCCTACAACTCTTTCCCTGTGCACAGATAGCTGCTGTGTCCCTTGAGACTTCTCCAATCTCTGACCTCTCCCTATTCAGGCTGGTGCTTTCCCTAGCTGTGATGCAGAGCCCATGGTGCACCTGGAATATAATCCAGTTAGCTGTCCTAATCCTTCAGAAAGGTCCAGGGATACAACATAAAAGCTTTTGGGCTTTTCATCCAGAAGTGCACAAGCAGAGCCACGTTCTTTTGCCTTGCACACCCCTCAGGTCCATTGGACAAACTCAGAGCCACAATCTTCACCCAGGGAAAATATTAATCCTCATATATCCTGCCTCCTGCCAACATTCCAAAGATTCTGGATGCTATCACAAAGCCAAGTGACAATGGCAGTGACTGGCAAAGTTCTCCCACGAGCCCCCAAACATGCTGTGGCATCAGCACCATGTTTTAAGGTGAGACTTCCCTGGAGCTGGAAAATTAATATTTTCATACGGATTTAGCACCTAGGGAGCAAGAAGCACATGATGCTGTGGATTTTTGGGAGGGCTCAAGCTCCCAATCCTCTTTTTTAAGTCCAAAAAGGGAGAGCTGAGTGTCCAAAGCAGCTGGTCCAGCCAGGATAGGAAACAACAATGAATTTTCCTTCCTACCCTCTCACCCACATCTCCAAAAGCTGTCTTCCTCTGCTTCCTCAGTGAGCCCAGCATGAAGCATGAGACCATTCCCCTACAGTCAAACCCCTGGAATCATCTGGACAGCAAATATGTCATCAAGTTATCACAGAAGGTTGTGGAAAATGCAAGAAAGACAGCAAGAACCCTGGGAGCAACCTGTATGGGAGAGCAACAATCTCCCATACAGGTGCTCATCCAGCACCATCACAGGGGTGGAGCTCAAATCTTACCAAAGTCCATCTCCTGATGGCACCTAGGCAGCGTTTTCTGGGATCAGAGCCCTGCACCCAGCCCAACCCAAGGAGAAGCATCTTTTCCCTCATCCCACCTCACCACACCACGCTGCGCCTCCGAGCATCTCTTCCCAAGCAGAGCACTGAGCTACAGCTGCATCTCCAAATTCCTGCAAGATGTTTGCCTTGGCAACCTTGCTGGGAGGTTTTTTAGGGGCTGGGAGTCCCCCCTCACTCCCCTGCCCACCCAGGGATGAACAGACAAGCTCAGGAAACCGAACCGTAAAACCGAAAAAAAGAAAAAAGGGATAAATGAGCCAGAAAGTGGAAGTCGACGCCGGTCCCGGCTGATGGGAGACACTGAACTGCGAGTTAAGGGATGGTGAAACAAGGTCAGTGAAATTTATACCGACAGCTCTGGACGCTTTCCAGCCCCTACTGTCAGCAGCAGAGGCTTGGAAAAGAGGAGGGAAAAAGTTGCTCTCCTTCTAGGAACCGCGCTGCAAGGCTTGCGAGACAGCTCTGCCGGCGTGGCCGGGTCCCGCCGGTGGGAAAGCAAAAAATAACCCCCAAAAGTCCTTGTTTTCCAGCTGTAACACAACACACAGCCCAGCTGCAGCAGCTGTTGAACTCAGGTCAGCAGCACCTCGGTTTAACTGAGCCCAGCCAGCCCAGACGTGGGGGTGAGGGGCTCCTCATGGAACTGCTCCTTCCCAAAAACACAGGGCCTGCACAGAGCCCTAAAGCCACCTCGTGGCTGTGGCATCCAAAAGAAACACATGCACCATATCCTTGGTAGATCCAAGGGGGTGTTAAAGCCTCTCTGTGCCACGGCTCAGACCACATCCCACCAGCATCTCTTCGGCTCCGGGGCTCGGCACAGCCTGGCCCTGCCCAAACACCCCCGTGCCACAAGGCTGCCTGGTGGGAGGTTATCCCTGCTACCCTGGCATCCCCAGCCCTTCCCTTCGTGCTTTTCCCACACATACACAACACAAACTAGGTTAACCTCACCCAGCACCCCCCCAGATGCTCCTTTCCCTCTCCACATGTTGACCACCTTGTTAATTTTTTATCACCTTCCTACTAAAATGAAGCTTACTGCCATGTAAACCCCAAATCTTTTTTTTTTTTTTTTTGGTTTCTTAAATCAAACTGCTGAGCATTTCCCAGTCCCCCAGGGCCTTGCTCATCCCCTCAGCTGATGGTTATCCTTCCAGCATGTCCCCCCCATCAGCCAGCGAGTGCTTTCGAGTGAATCTCATTGAGCCCCATCTCTGCTTTCAGCTCAAGCTGGGCAAAATTAATTTTTCATTTGCCTGGGGCCAGAAGCACCCTGAGGTGGTGGAGGGGTAAAAAACAGCTGCTTTTTGCTTTTCCCTCCCTGCAATATCCATGGGTGAAAAGTGAGAAATAAAGGAAGAAAGTCATTCCAGGCCTGGGGACCTTGGTTTGTACACACTTTGTCACAAGAAGAGAGCCTAGCCTGATGCTTTGCACAATGCCTCTAATTTTTGGAGCTTTGGAAAAACTCCCCTTGCCACCACCCTCTACACAGGTTGGCACTGCGTGGCTCCTATGGATTTAGCCCAAAATCCCCCTTCTCTGCACCATCCCATGATTTGTTCCCGTCTCTGCTCCCCAAAACAATGGGAAGCTTGGCCATAGTCAGGGGTCCAATGGAGCTGGGAGGGGGAAAACAGGGGGAAAGGAAAGTTTATGATGCTCAGATCTCCGGTATTGTGCCTATATGGCTTTTATTTTTAGTTCTTCAAGCCCTGGCTCTGCAAAAGCATCTTAATTACTATTCTTCAGCTGTAAAATGAAACACAGATGGGCTCCCTTTGCAGAGGTCCAGCAGTTTCGTCAGGGGGTTCTGCCCGAGAGGGACATCACAGAAAGGAAAACATGGAAATTATTATTATTATTATTAATATTATTTTAAGAGCTGTTATGTCCAGAGCTATGCACAGTGGCCCAGTGCCAGCACATGCCTCTTCCCATGCACCCTCCCTGCTGCTGTAAACAGAAATTATATCCCCCCACCTACCCCCAAACACTCTTGATTTTCACCAAAATTAAAGGCAGCAGCTCCTGAGCTGGTCCTTGAAAAGCTGATGTCTGTGGGACTTGGGTACAGCTGGCACTTTATATTAAGCAGAGCTGCCCCAGCTTGGTGGAAAAATAGAAATAAAGGGGATTTTTAGAAAAAAAAAACCCCACAGCCCTGAAGCCCCTGATAGCTGTGATGATTTAGCTGGGGCTGTGGCAGGTTTCCCCTTGCAGCCCCACGTGCCAATGGAATATTGGCTCCTCAGAGCATTTTCCTTTTTCAATGGATGAAAAAACATAAAGGCACGTGAAGTTAAGCTTCCAAGGATTTCTGCTCACCCATAAGAGGAGGAGGAATAAAACCCCTGGCTGAGGTAAGAGAAGCTCTGTTCCTTTTACCTCTGTTAAGCCCAAAGACAGGTTCCTTTGCCAGGGCCCCTGTCTGATGCAAAGATGCAGAAAGGAAAAATCTGGCCAAAACCAGCTGTATTTTTGCACATTTTGGAATAAAAGAACTTCATAACCTTAAAATGGAGGGGATCCCACAGGCTGATTTATTCGGGGGGGGGATCTCACAGAGGGATGATGTGGTTGGGATGAGGTTTCTTGCCACTTTTTCACTCCCCACACAATGAATTTACGTATTTATTTATTTTATATGTTACTACCCTGCTTTGCTTTCTCTGGAAGGAGGCAGCTGATCCAAGGATACATGTGGTGCAACCCTCCACTAAAATACTCCTCACACTAAACAAGCTACACCAAAGGCAAAAGCTGAGCAGTGAGAAAACACATCTGTACCCATGTGCTCACAGGGGAAAGGAATTCAGGGACACCCCCACTTCTGGGGCAGCTTTTGACCTTGAACTTCCCACAGATGGAGTCACAGGGGGGTTATTTAGCTCCAAAAAAGTTTTCCTCTGTTTTTTTAAGAAGTGTTTTATATTCAGATATATTTTAAAAGGGATTTAGAGGACAGGTTTTATCCCTGTATGGACAGCAAATACCATTGAGCCCTGCCAATGGTTACAGGTTAATCATGTCTCATTATATATATATATATGTATAATTTTGTTAATTGTAACCTCATTCATGACCTTTACTAGGAGATAAAACCCTGGAAGGGACATACCAGCATACCCCTAACGCTCAGGGATGGGAAGGCAAATTAGAAGCATTAATAACTACAAGCCTATCCATTTAAAATATAAACTCATTAGCCAGTAGCACAGCTACAAACAGCCCTGTTGCCACGTTCCCCCCACGCTGCAGCCAGAAAGAAAGGGAAGAAAAAAAAAAAAGCCATAAAATCACTCACTGCTTTTACGACGCCAGAGCTGGGCTCCCAAACTGGCCAAAAAATCCTCTTTGATGATGATCCAGGGTATGCTGGCTTGCAGGAGAAAGAGTCCCTCCTTTGCTCTGTGCTCCAGGCTTCCTGAGCAGCGTGGAGGGAAGTACAAGTGGAAACTGAGGGGCTACAGGTGCCCCAGGTTGGGGTTTTACTCCCAGGGAGGGGCTAAAAGCAGGTCCTACCTGAGGACAATTTGCCCTCATTCAGCACAGGTGGCCTTAAGTGTTTTATATTCAAATATATTTTAATAGGGATTTAAAAGACAGCCTGTATGGATAGCAAATAGCATTCAGCCCTGCCAGTGGTTACAGGTTAACATTATTTATATATATGTGTGTATATACATATATATATAAATTTTTTTTTAATTATGAAGGGAGAGAGGAGTCAATGAGGATGCAGCACCCTGGGTTTTCTGGGAAAAAAATGTGATCCAGCCTGGTGCATGTGGGCAAGGCTCTTATGGCTATATATATATATATATATATATATACACACACACACAATATATCTCCTTTTCTCTGTCACAGGTCAAAGACCCACTAGCACTATTTACGAAGGCAGCTCTGGACCCCTTTTGAAATCTCTCCTGCCCCACATCTCACCTCTTCCAAGCTCCACCAGGGCTGTTGCCACAAAGACCATCCTCAGTGCCACAAAGAACATTTTCCACAGGCAGAATAAGGGATGAGTTGGGGTTTTTTATGGGATATTAAGAGTTTTCCCGACCCACCCCAGCCTGTGTGTACAAACAGTGATGCAGTGGCACAACACCAGGTGATTTCAGGGGGTGTCTGGCTGCAACACAGAGCCCAGCTCTGCATCCTCAGGCAGCCTGGACATCCCACCCCTAAAGCACTGGCTCATATGGCTGCAGCTCTTTCCCATTTTCTCTGCAGGTTTGGGAAAGAGGGATTGCAGGTAAAGCAAAGCCCAAAAAAAGTGTGATGGCACCCAGAGCTGTAGAGGTGCCCTTTGTACCCGTGGACACAAGATGCAGACCCAGGATGAAGACTGACACAGCAGAAACCCGGCCACGGATCCACACTTCCTGCTCTGCAATCGATCCCTCAGGACTGCTGGCTGGGATTTAAATATTTAATTCTCTGCCCCAAAATAACCTCAGATCCCCTTGGCCGTATTCCCACTCTCCAGGCCCTGAACAAGATGGAAAGAGTGGAGAAATAGTATACAGCAGTTAAGCAAGGGTCAGAAACCTGCAGAAAAACAGGTTTTTGTGAAAATCAATAAAATCAATCTACGAGCTCTTGCTTTTTTAGTGTAAAACCACTATTTGAGTTCCTTCTTTTGTAAATATTTTAGTCCACAGACCACCCTTGCTGGGGCCTCCCTGGGATGAAATGCTGCTCCTGGCAGGGAATATACCCCAATGAGGCTGGAGGTCAGCTCGTTAACCCCACCCTACTAATAGCTGCCTCTTTAATATATATTTATATTCTATACAGTATGGAATACATATTTTATATCCTAGAATCACAGAATGGTTTGTGTTGGAAAGGATCTTAAACCTCATCTAGTTCCAATCCCCTGCCACGGGCAGGGTCACCTTCCACTAGCCCAGGTTGCTTCTGGTTGTTATGATAAAGAATTTATATTATACACTATATAGAATAACTCTAGAAGGTGTATTTTATTGTATCATTATGTTATATATAATATATAAAATCTATATTAGGCACACAGTCTATATTATAAAATGTGTGCTATATACATTATACATAGCATTTAAAATGTGTAATACACACTCTATAATTATTCTATATCTATATATATGATATGTAACCCTTTGTTTGCTTTGTCTCTGGCTGAATGCTTTCTGAATTCCCAATCTTTTCTCTCAGAGCAGAAAAGCCGGGTAGAGCCAAGGCATTCAGAGTCAGGTTTAACTTACTACCCAGGAGAGGGATCTGGGTTTCTGCCTTCCCAGCCTGGGGAAAAGAACACATTCCCATCTCCCAGGCATTTTTTTTTTCCCAGGCAATTGCTTTATCCCTGCCTTGGAAATCGCTTGTTAGGATGGTGGGAAAGTGGAAAGAAGCCTTTGAGCCCCTCAAACCAGGTGGTGCAAAGCTCCAGCCTTCATTACCAAGATTAAAGAGGCTGAGATTTCCTAAGCAATTAAAAACTCTGCCTAATTAAGACAGGGCTAATAGGCAGGACTTCCAAGGGTTGGTGCTGGGACAGGAGAAGGGGATGGATTTGCAGCCTGGCTGAAAGCAAAGGAGCCTGCAGGTAATTGTTTTAGTAAGGCAGAATAAATGGTGATGTGAGGATAGAAAGGATGTGCTCTGTCAAAAAGAAAAATAAGAGCAAAAAAATAGCATCGACAGCCTCTTGAAATCACTGGATCAACTGTCTGACTGCATCAGCAGCAAATTATCCAAACACTGAAACACTCAGCGAGGGACAAAACATTCAGGCAGGTATTTCTGCCTGAGAAAAAAAATAAACAAAAAAGTAAACACAAAATGTGCATGGTTGAGACAGAAAGAATGAGGGAGCCCTTGGGAACTGGGGCTGAAGAAAAAGCAGCGCTTGCTATTTAAAAATGTTGTTTTTCTTTCCACCCTCCACCTTTGAGCTTCTGCCGCCTCCCGCCCCTGGCAGCGGATGAAAGGGGAGCTGGGACAGACGGAGCGTGTGCTCCTGCTTTTGTGCTTCCCATTCTGTTCTATCACCCTCCATCCGGGCAGGAGCCCAGACTTCCCCCCTCACCTCCCACAGGCTCCTTTCCCTCCACTGTGAGGGCAGGAGGGGCGCTGGAACCCCTCATTTGCATCTGATTAACTTCATTTTTCACTCTTCCCTTTCCCTCAAAAAAGAAAAATGTCCTGATATCAATTGTGCTTTTAAGCCTTTGCTGAGCAGCTCAACCTGCTCAGCATCACCTTGGCACTGAAATTGGACTAAGAGGGGTAAGCAGGGACCCTAAAACCTGGTGGCACAGCTGCCTTTCCTCCAGCTGCATCCATGACTGGAAAGAGCTGGAAAGAACCAAAAAAGATGCCCAAACCTTAAAAATACCCAGGTCTGCAGTGACTGGGATCCCTGCGAGTCTTAATCCAGGCTACAAGTGTTTATGGCTCCATATATACAAATACATACACACATGGAGCCATAAATTTATAAATATATATCTGTGTATATATACATGTATATTTACGTATATAAATACACATTTGTGTGTATAAATACATGTATTTGTGTATACGCTGCAGTGGTTCAGGGAGAAAGCCAAGAAGGCCTCGATTTTTTTAATTTACAGCATTTTTATTGCATCCAAAAGAACCCCAGAAATTCTCTCGCTCTAAGGCAGCTTTGGGGCTTGCCCCTCCCTCCCCACACCCCCAGGTTTTGGGAACACAGTCTTTTTTTTTTTTTTTTTTTCCCCTCCTCTTCCCCACCCCAGGGAGAGCAGCGAGGGGTCCTCTCTCGCCCCTGACCCTACAGGAATTCCCCACGGAAGGGGCGGGACGTGGCTCCCTGTGCCTGCCAGCGGCCCCGCAGTGTGCACAGGGCTTTGCCCTCCAGGCTCTCCAGCTCAGGGAATCCCAGCTGGTTCAGGACCTCGTAGACCCCAGCCACTGCTGCCACCTGAAAACAGAGCGAGAAGACACACTGAACTCCCCCAGGAGAGGATGAAAAGTCGCTGCGTCCCCCCCAGCCGGGTACCCCCTCCCCTGCAGCCCCCCTCCAGCTGCCCTCCAGCCCCACGTTATACATTTTATAAGCCCCTTCCTTGCTGCTGGGGTCAGCCGTCACAGGGTTTGTTGGCTTTGGCACCTTCCTGCCAAAAAGCTACAATGGCGCCTTGTTTTTGCTAAAAACGCAGGGATTGTGCAGCGGGAAGGGGCGCTCTGGGGGTCAAAGGCTCCTTGTATCCACAGCTTGGGTGTATTTCCCTTCCCTCCAGCAAATGGGGGGGGGTGGGAGGAGCTGTAAACCCACCTATTGAAGATGTGGCACTAAAAGGGCAGCACTAAAATGGGCAGCCCCAGAAGGGTGGAGCCCCAAAAAGGTGGACCCCCAAAAGATGCAGCTTTAAAGATGCTCCAGCAACAGGGAGACAAGAGGGCATTTGTAAACCCATGCATTGAAAATGCAGCACTAAAAGGTGCAGCACCAAGAGCTGCAGCACTAAAGGTGCAGCGTTAAAAAAACCTACACTAAAGGGGGCAGCCCCAAAAAGGTGTGGCCCCAAAAACGTTGCCTCAAACCTTTTGATGCTGTACCACAAGGTGCTGCACTAAAAGATGCTCCAGCAAATGGGAACAGAGGGCAGATGGAAGCCCGTGCATGGAAAATGCAGCCCCAAAAGGTGCAGCATTAAAAGATGCTCCAACAAATGGGAAGAGATGTAAATCCGTGCATTGAAAATGCAGCCCAAAAAGGTGCAAACCCAAAAATTTTGCCTTAAACCTTTTGGTGCTGTACCAAAAGGTGCTGCACTAAAAGATGCTCCAGCAAATGGGAACAGAGGGCAGATGGAAGCCCGTGCATTGAAAGTGCAGGCCCAAAAGGTGGAGCCCCAAAAGGTGCAGCATTAAAAGATGCTCCAGCAAACAGGAACAGATGTAAATCTGTGCATTGAAAATGCAGCTCCAAAAGGTGTAGCATTAAAAGATTCAACACCAGAAGGCACTGCATTGAAGGGAAGGTGCAGCAAACAGGGGGAAAGAGGGAACATGTAAACCAGTGCATTGAAAATGCAGCCCAAAAAGGTGCTGCCCCAAAAATATATAACGGCAAGAAAAGGTAAAAATGCTAATAGCAATAAAAACAATTAAAATAATAGAATACATCAACAGAAATAATACAATGAATTAATAATAAAATACAGATTTTAAATAATAAAATAAAATGCAGTAATAAAATAACAACATGTAAATAAACTATAAAATATAATAACAGTAATAATAGCATCATTAAAATTGCCATGTCCTCAGCTTCCCCTCCTCCCCTCTGCCTCTCAGGCAGAATAATACCTGCAGGCAGCAGCACACACACGCCCCTATGCCCCCACCATGACATGTACCACCTCCAAAGTCCCTTTTCCAGGGAAACATGCAGCCCCCTCAATGCTTGGATGTAAGGCAATGTGTTCCAAATAAATCCAGCAGCTGTAGCCCCCCTGAGCTGGAAATACGAATAGTTTAGGGTCTCTTCCTCACACCCCTATTCCATATGGATAATTTAGGGACTCCCCATTCCATTTTTCCAGCTGGTTCCCAATTCCCTTGGATACCCGGTGCCACCATCCCCATGCTCCCAGACCCTATGCCACTTGCCCTGGCCAGTCAGGGTTGGCTAGTGGCCTCCCAGCCCCAGGTGCTGCAATCACACCTGGCAGATCAAACTAAACCCCTGGGAAACTCAAAAGAGGAGAAAAGGGCAGGTTTGGGGTGGGAGAGCACCCCATCCATGTGGTGGGACTCCATCCCTCTCCAGTGGCTTTCCATGATTGCCCCCAGCCTGGGGAGCTTGCCCAGAGCAAAGGGACCACGGATGATGCCCCCAACAATCACGCAGAAATCGTAAACAAACTACAGATGGTGTTCTGCTTCCCAGGAAATTCCCGTGTTCCCACGTGAAGGCGACATTGGGTGAGGTCTGCTCGGGCAGGGAAGGCCTCACCTCGCGCATCCAGAGGCTGAAGGGCCTCTGCCAGGAGTCCTTCTTCTCCAGGTGCAGGTAGGCGTTGAAGAGGATCAGGTAGATGTAGCGCTCCAGGTACTGCAGGCTCCTCAGCTGCAGTGTCCGTGTCTCCTTCTCATCCTTGCCCGACTTTCCCTGGATGGAACAGGAGCCTGGCTCTGGTGCCTGCCTTGGGAGAGCATCCCAGAGGCAGCTCAGCCCTCACCCCCGCTCCTTCTCCATCCCACTCTGGAAGCTGGGAGGTGAGGGACCCAGGAGGACCTCTGGGGCTATGGAAAAGCCATGGGAGGAGCACAGGAAGGGGGAGGACCACTCTGGGGACAAAAATAAGCACATCCTTCCCTCCTGCTCCCACTGGCACTTGGCACTCCAGGCTCTCATTTCCTTGTGGTTTCCAGCATACACCAACATCGCCCTTACGGGGCAGAGCTAAAAAATAGGTGAGGGATGGATAAAGGGGTGGGGGGTATGCCCAGGAGCCAGGAATAGGTGCCCAGGTGCAAACTGTACCCCAAGCCATGAGATCCTGGACTGCAAAGCATTTCCCCAGGGAAAAACTACTCCCTGGAAAGCATTCCCCAGCTGGATTCAGCCTCCGTTGCCAGAGGAAGAGAGGACATGTGGCCACCCAGTGTCCCACTCTGAAGCTGATGGCCATTGCATCTTCTAGTATTACTTATATATATATTTATCATAAATATCCATTTTATTATGGTTTATATTACAGATACTATAACATTCATAGATTCATTGTTTATATTTATTGTTGTTGTTATATATTGTATTTAATTATACAATAATTTTTATATAATAAATTTTACTAGTATTATTATAGCTCTTAGGAACAAGCTCTGCACAATGCTCCTTCTAGGAATCAATAAATAATAAATAAAACAATAAATAAGAGCCTTGAGCCCACAGTTGATCCCACAGGCCATCCCAAAGAGCAGCCACTCCTCACTTCAGCTCTGCCCTTTGGAAAAGGTATCTCCTCCACATGTGTGTGCCAGTATTTGTAGAGAGCAGATCCTATTATCCTGTTATTTATCTTATTATTGCATTACCCTATTTATTTTTCATTCTATTATCCTATTATTTATCCTAGGTTTATATTCTATTATTTATTTTTATTCAATTATCCTATTACTTATAATTTCATTCTATTATCCTATTTATTTTTATTCAATTATCCTATTACTTTTTATTTTATTCTATTATCCTATGGTTTTTTCTTCTATTATCCTATTGCTTTTTCTTTTATTATCCTATTATTTATCACCTTATTAAATTCACCTATTTAGTTTTAATTCAATTATCATCTTATCATTATATCCACCTATTTATTTTTCTCCTATTATCTTATTATTTATGATCTTATTATCCTATCATTTCTCTTTTATCCCATTATTTATATTTTCTCATATTCTCCAGGTTTTTCCTCCCAGTTAGGAGTGGGAAGAGGTCAGAACAAACCAAGCCAAGTCCAAAGCACCTTTTCCTTCCCTCCTGCTTTGCCCTAACCCTGCAAAGCATCTCCCAGAATCACGATTCCCACAGTTCTCTTCTCCAAGCTGCTCATCATTGAGGAAAAAAATAAAAATAAATTAAAATCAAAGCATTTGCACACAGCCCTGGCAGAGAACAGAATTAAATCCATAACACAGGTTGCAGCCCCTTTAGAGTGGGAATTTTTAGCTCTGCAGCAGCAAAGGATGAGATAAGGTAGGTGCCACTTCCCACCTGGCCTCCTTCCCGGGATAAAGGAGGAAAAAGCAAACTTAAATTAAATTACTTACCCCAAATAAAATTAGATTAATAAATAATAAATAAATGTGCAATAATAAATTTATGAATAATAAATAATAGCTATTGCTGCAAATAGTCAGGTCTCCAGAGGTTTTCCTCTCCCAGCCCCTCAAAAAAAAAAAAAAGCAGAGGACTCAAGAAACCAGGAGGCAAATCCCCAGGGAGGCTGCAGATGTTACTGGGTGATTGAACATCTTGGTTTCTCTTCCCCTCATCGATCGTTCGTGGCCATTAATTGAAAACATGGATCGATGGCAGCTGGAGCAAAAGCTGCAGCGAGGAATCACTGGCAGGACACGGCTCAGACCATCCCAGGGAAGGAATGATGCCAGGTCCTGAGCTCAGCCTGTCCAAGGCCCCATGAAATAGTAGCACAGCTTAAAAAATTCCAAATCTGATCAAAATAATCCTTTCTCCTCTTCATCAGCTCCATAGAGGCTCCCAAGTAAAACAGGGCTGTGGACCACAGGCTCAGCTGGCCATGGGATGCCACCGGCACGGATGGGTCCCCTCCCAAGGATGGCTCCTCTTCCCAAAGATGGGTCTCCTTCCCGGGCTCAGAGGAGCACGAGGAGCCTTCGGGGCTGGAAGCAGAGTGGGACAGACCAGTCCTGCCCTCTGCCGGCAGTACCTCACGGGATGGAGGGGATGCTGGATCAGATGGAGGCTGGTGTGGGATGTGGGATGCAGGTTGGTGCCAGAATGGCAGCATTCTGGGTGGGATGTGGGACAGTGAGAGATGGGTGGGGTATTGGGTGGGATATGGGATGGCACCAGACAGGTGGGATGTGGGATAGGATTCGGGATGGCACCAGAAAAGCAGGGATGCCAAACAGCAGCAGACAGGTGGGATGCAGGACGGAACACGATACAAGACAGCCCTGGGTGACCATGACCACAAGAGCCCTGGCATATCCCTCCAGAAAGCCTCACCCAGGAAACCAAACAGCTTCAGCAGGGCTGGTCCCAGAGCCCAGCTGCACCCCCTGGAACTGGGCAGTGGGAAGAGGCAGCTCACCTGCCGGTAGGTGCAGATGATGATCTCCCGGAGGTGGTAGTGCATGGGTGTCATGGTCTCACTGACCGTGTCCAGGGCCATGTCCACCTCCTTCTTCATCCGGTGACCGTCAGGCAGGAGCTGGACCACCTTCATCACCACCTGGAGCACGGGCAGAAGCAGAAGGGGCTTCACCAGGTGCCTGCTCCCCTTAATCCCATTGCTCTATCCCTGCCCAGGAGAGGATCCAGCCCTCCAAACAAGCAGCTGTGGGTTAAGGCAGCAAAGAACAGGCTTAGAGGGGGACCCCTAAAACAGAGTCATGGCCAAGGACTCACCTCAAACTCCCCTTTGGTGTACTTGGCATCAGGCACGCTCACGATTTCCTCCTCGCTCATCTCAGGGATGCCCTGGGGTGGTCAGAGGGGCTGGGTCATTATGGGCTGCACAGCCCTGTCCTCGCTGCCCAACAGCTGAGCAGAAATGCAGAGCCTGCACCCAGCTCACCAGGGCCCAGGCAGCCCCCACCTCCCCTCTGCTGGGCAGAGAACACCCAAGTTTTATCCCCACCCAAGGAGGGAGCCACATCTCTGGGACAGAGGACTGTTCCAGGCCCTGGCACAGGCTGCCCAGAGAAGCTGTGGCTGCCCCATCCCTGGAAGTGTCCAAGGCCAGGTTGGACGGGGCTTGGAGCAATCTGGGCTAGTGGAAGGTGTCCCTGCCCATGGCAGGGGGTGGAAGTGGATGAGCTTTAAGGTCCCTTCCAGCCCAAACCACTCTGTGATCTCTCCTGCCCTTTAACCCTTCATCCTGGCATGGGAGCTCTCAGGAAGGGGGTAAAGGGATGCACCCACACATCTCCTGGAGCTCACTGGGGGTTAGGCACGCCAAGAAATCAATATACAGATGTCCACCTCCTCCAGCCCACCCTGGCCCTGCCCACACTCCTTTCAACCCTGCAGAGGTTCCCCAGCAGGCCCTGCTCCAGCCCAGCCCGCGGGGAGAGCCGCAGCCCCCATTACACACGTTGAAGTGCCAGAGGGTGAGCACAGCCATGACCATGGCCGTGGTGGTCCTGCCCCGGCCGCTGCAGCAGTTGAACACGAAGGCTGCCCGCGAGTCCTCGGCCAGGGCGCTCTTCATCACCTCCAGCAGCCGGTCAAAGTCCTGCCAGGGGAGAAGCCAGTGGGTTTTTAGGGATGCAGCCCACTGCAGGTCAACACAGGTTGCCCCCCTCCCTTCCTCACCGTGGCACCCCCACCTCTGCCATAAGGCCTCTGGTCCCCTTGCTCCCAGATCCATCCCTACCCAGCTGAAGGCACCCAGTCTCTCCATGCAACATCTCCCTGCCCTGGCAAGCACCCCACACTGTGCCTGGGCATGTCACTGAAGTCCTGGAGCGGTGTGGCACCGAGCAGCCAAGTGACATTCACCCCAGAGCAGCAGAGATGGCTTGGAAAGGAGGCAGCAGCACCATCCCATCCCCGGGGTACCTGCTCCTTGGGAGCACAGAAATCAGGAATGGGGATGCGGCGGTAGGTGAGCCCCTGGCAGGAATTCTTCTGCTGGCTGAATATCTCCTGTGTGGTCAGGCAGCTCTTGAACATCTTCATCTGCTTCTCTGCCTCCAGGTACACCTCCAGCCACTTCTGGCACTTCATCAGGTCACCCTTCAGGGCAGCCTCCAGTTTCTGCAGGGGATGGAGAAACCTTCACTGTAACACCCGCTCCTCCTAATTTTTGTAGGATTTTAATTATTTTTTTTTAGATGCAGGCTTACATCCCTCTTAAACACCCCATAGTCAACTCCAAATCCCACCTCAGGTCCTGGCCACCACTTCCACCCAGGACCACAGTCCCCACCATGCTTGATAGGAGCCTCAGGAGCATCATCTCCCACCACGCTGGGCAGCTCCTCCACAGAGCTGTGCTGCTGCTGCAGCCAAACCCCTTCACTGCCTATCTCCTCTGGAAACCCAGCTGGGAACATCTGCTCCCCTCTCCCCAGGTGTCTTTTACCCTGACTTTTAAGGCAAACTTTAAATTCTTCTAGGGAGGATCTCTGCTTTGCTCCCTCATTCCCAAAGGAAAACAAAACCAAAACCAGCAGCGCCAGGGGGCGAGGGACTATCCAAGCCTCTGGGAAATCCCCCAGGAGGGCTCATAGGAGTATCTCCCAGCAGGCAGAGCTCACCTCTAGCTGCTGGGGTGAGGCAGTGGGCACAGGGATCAGCTCCTCCAGGTGCCCGGGCTCCCGCAGTGTGTAGATCTGCTCGTTCCCCTCCAGGACCGCTTCTTCCCGGAGGTTGATCCAGACAATGCGGGCGTGCTTCCTCTTGGCATCCGTCAGGTACCGCAGGACACTGCCCAGGGTCTGGGGAAAGGGTGGGCAAGGGTGATGGGAGCTCTGGGAGCCCGATGTGGGTCCCTGCCCAGTGTGGGGTCCTGCCCCTCACCTTGGAGCTGGGCTGTGCTGTCCCGTAGACAGGCATCTTGGGCACCCGGCGGAAGTTGGCCACGCTCATCTCCTTGGCAGTGCTCAGCACATCCGGGCAGGAACGCTCATCTGCCACCTGCAACGGAGCAACGCCTGGGCAAGGGGTGCCCCCTCCCAGCCATGGGGTTCCCAGCACCCCACAACCTCTCAGCCACGGTCCCTGCTCAGGAGAAGTCCCCAAACCTTTCCAAAAGCAGCATCCAGGGTGGGTGGGAGATGCTCTTCTTGCAGCACAACCTGCAAGGCACCAACAGCCCTGGGCTCCTTCACCCCACCACAGCCAAGGACCACCAGAAACACTGAGCTGCTGCTTAGGTTCACATCATGGGATGCTCCAGCACCCTGGTACCTTGGGTCTGTGGGGCCAGACACATCCATGTGCAGAGCATCTCTGCCCACACAGGCATCCTTCATAGGATCACAGGATGGTTTGAGTTGGAAGGGTCCTTAAAGACATTCTAGTTCCATCCTTGCCAAGGACGCCAGCAGGACACGGACCCCAGACCCCAGCGCTGAGCCGGAGACCCCAAAGCGCCTGCCCTACAATGGGAAACTCCTCGCTTCCCCCACCCCCCGAACCTCTGTGAGGGACAGCAACCCCAGCAAGGCGCCATTCCCGTCTCTGCACCCCCGGCGGGCACTCACCAGCACTCGTGTGCCCTTGGTGACCAGGTCCATGGTGACGGTGAGCTCCGAGCAGTTCATGCCCGCCTGCAGCCGGTACAGCTCCGGGTGCCGGCACATCCACCTGCTGAAGCTGAGGGCAAAGCCCAGGGGGTACTGCCGGCGGGGGGCCGGGGAGGGACGCGCCGTCAGCTGGGCTCGACCCCCGCCTGGGCACCACCCCACCGAGAAAACCTCCTGGAAAACTCGGAGGCGGAAGCCCCTTCCCTCCCCACTACACGACAAAGTAAAAGAAAGAAAAGAAAAAAAAAAGAGGGGGAAAAAAAAGGGGTTTTGGGGGGTCTTTTACCTGCTCGTGAAGGTAGTAATTGAAAGCAATCAAGTAGAAATAGCGTTCAAGACTCTGTAAAGTCCTCTGGAGGAAATACTCTTTGGTGCTGCTCCCCTGAAAGCACAGGCAGAGGGAATCCGTGATGCTGACCCCACACAGAGCAGGAGGTTGGGAAAAAGCCCTACATGCTCTTCTCATGATTTATTTTTTTTTAATTATACATTTCAAGTTTTCTGTATTAAATGATGCTTAAAGACATGAATTTGTATTTCAGCTCAAACAAAAGCTTCCCTGTAGCCCAAGGACATGCTGGGAGCAGTTCCAACCGGACCCAAGGGCCCTGCTGTTGCATGGATACACTGTCCAGATGTTAACAGGAGATTCAAACCCAGGGAGAGTGGGTTGGAAAATGCTAGGTCCTGCCCCCACCCCAGCCACCTCAGTGGCCTTTGGATGAGGTGCATCCCTGGGGAGAGAGGTCCCCCTGCCAGCCACACACCCTGTAATACCCTTCATTCCCAAGTGTCCCCTCTCTCCCTTCATGCCCAGAAGCATCCTGATGCACAAGTAACTGGCTCCAGGCAAGCTCTCCTCCTCCTCTTCATCCTTACCTCCCCAAAGAAGGCATGTGCCCCACCACGGCTATCCCCTCCCAGGGATGAAGCTCCCCAAAGAAGGCATGTGCCCCACCACAGCTATCCCCTCCCAGGGATGAAGCTCCCCAAAGAAGGCATGTGCCCCACCACAGCTATCCCCTCCCAGGGATGAAGCTCCCCAAAGAAGGCATGTGCCCCACCACAGCTATCCCCTCCCAGGGATGAAGCTCAAACCCTCAGGATTTTCCATAATTCAGAAATCCCAGGGTGGGGGTTTGTACATCCAAGCATCCCATCCAACAAACTGACCAGTGAAGGAGCACCCAGCATGGCATCCACAAGCATACCTGGAGAGCCCATCAGGACCTACTTCCCAGGGTATGATGGAAAATCCTATAAGATGGGGCTGTGCCCGGGGTCAGCTCGGCGAGTGGGGTTTGCTCATCCCTGAACTACGTGGCTGACTCATGAATATTTACTTGTTCTCCACAAGAGAAATCCGGCCTGCTGTCATTTATCAAGAGGAAAGGCAGTGGGATTTGCTCTGGGAACTCAAAACAAAGCCTGCAGGGATGGAGCGGTGCCGGGTTTGCCGGCAGCGCTGACGGCGGAGCGGTGCTCCTGCAGCACTCCATTCCTGCAACCAAAGCCAGCCCCGCGCTCTCACCCAAGGTAAATCTCTTCATATTGCCCTTAAATAGGCTTTTGATGGAAAGGGGGATGATCCCCTCACATCCCAGTGGTGCAGAGTTGGGTATCCTGGCGATCCAGTTGTGGTTCAACATCCCACACTGGGATCCACCAGCATCTCCATCACTTGAGGGCTTAAATCTCCATTTTTACCCCCCAAATCCAGACAGAAACCCACTGTCCAGTGTGACCTCCTTCTTCTATGCCCAGAAAAGCCCTTCCTCTCCCCCCCCAAAAAAAAATTAATTAAAAAAAAAAAAAAAATCAACCAGCTCACCCAATACCACTCCAACACTATAAAGCCCAGGCTGGTTTTCCCATGTCTGAGCATCATCCCCTCTCCCCTCCTCCATCCTCCCCCCAGCACATTTTCCTGGCCCCTTGCCACTGTTTAAACCTGCTCTTGCTCCACAAAGACTTCAAATAAACACTCCTCAGGGCTTATTTATGGCAGTCCCCCAGCCATTTGTTTCCCCAGAGTCCAGGATGACACAGAACAGGGAAAAGCCAGGGAAAGGCTTCAGTGCAGTAGGAAAATCCCTTACCCTGAGCCAAAGATTCCCCTGCTATACAAGAGAACCTACCAGCACATGAGCAGCACCAAACATATCCAAAACTGCCCTAAAAGGGGGCAAGGGGGATAAAATTTGGGATTTGCCATTAAATGCCAAAAAAGAGACTGTAAATGCCTTCTTTTCCCATCCTTTAATCATTTTCATGGTTTTTTTTTTTTGTTGCACGGTACCTGGTTTCAGATTGCTCTTTAAAACCAGCCCCAGCACTGCCACCCCACATTCAGCATTTAAATAGGAAAATTAATCTCCAAAGAGGCTGGAATTGGGACAGCACTTCTACCTGAGCTCCCTCCCTCCCTTCCATCACCTAGTGTAGAGCCCTCCAGGCCAGGCAGGGGAGTCCTACAGCTTTCCATGCTGGAAAACCACCCTGATGGCTCTTTAAAACAACGGGAAACAAAATGCATCTACAGCTAGAAACGCCTGACCTTGAGTGACCATATTTGCAATGATCCCTCCCAGCTCCCGAGGACTTTTACCATCCAGGCTGATATTGATTTTACAATTTTAGAGCTGACGAAACCAGGGCACAGGATATTATTTGCCCCTGAGGTCACCCACCAGAAGCAGCAGCGAAGCCCAGAACAGCCTGTTTTCCCCCCCCAATCCCAGCCTGCTCAATTTTACGGCTTTTGAAACAACTGGAAAGGAGAAAAGAAAAGAAAAAAAAAAAAAGAGAAGCCCCACAACCTTTCAGGTTTCACATCTCTGGGAAATCTCCAGCTCTCAGGAAGCTCTGGATTTCCAGAATTTACATTCTTCTCATCCCAGCGCAAAAACAGCTCAATAAATTATCCCGTGCCGACAGCTCGCATCCGTGCAATCCTCTGATTGCTGTACCTGGATCTGATAGTCCTCCCCGATCCCCTCCAGCTTCTTCTTGTTCTCGTAGATGGCTTCCTTCATGTCGTGCATCTCCGAGCAGGAGGCGATGGCACTGTCCACCTTGGGAGGAGCAAGGGGGAAATCACTCCATAAGCCTTGGATCAGAGGGGAAACAATCCCTCCCCTCCCAGCCACCCCACTAGGGGCTTCAGCAGCACCCCCTTACCTCCTCGACCATCTGCTGGCCTTTGGGGACCATCTCGATGAAGGCCTGGATGACCCGGAGCCTGTCCCTGGGAGGTGTTTTAGGCAGGTGGGGGAGGCTGGGGTGGGAGAAGGAGGAAATCAAACCAGCTGTGGGGGCAGGGGCATCCCCCCACCCCAACCCTGGGCTCTCCCCTGCTTACTCGGGCTTCTGGGCAGCTCCTCGGTGGTGGTGCAGGACGAGGGTGCCCATGGCCATGGCCAGGTTGGTCCTGCCCACGCCGGTCTGGCAGCCGAAGAGCAGCGCCGGCGGGGGCCTGCCGGGATCCCGCAGCAGCAGGCTGGGGCTCTCCTAGGAGGGGGGGACACAGGGATGGGAGTGGACCACAGCGGCTTCCAGGAGAGCCAGGTCTGCCCTGTCAATGGCTGGGGTGGGGGTGACAGCCCTGCCTGGGCACAGAGGGATGGGTGGCATCTCCCCTTTGCTCAGGGGACAGTGTGGATAGTTGAGGACAGCGCAATGGGTGGTTCACTCATTGCATTCCCAGTGCCCTCTCCAGCCACCAGTGGATGCTGGCCTGTCCACCCCACTGGAGATGTTCCCACCACCCACCTCCAACCTGCTGAGATTTCACCTTCTAGAATTAAAAAAAAAAAAAGAAAAAAAAAAAAAAGCTCTGCCATGGAAAACTTTTGCACCAAATCTGGATAATTCCTCCCAAATCCATTTAGGGAAGAGCTGCCTGCACACGGATACTGTGAGGTGGCCAGGGAGGGTCACGTCCCACCAGGGGTAGGGACAAACAGCTGGACAACATGGACTTCTCCAGCAGGATCCTACAGCAAGTGGAATGGGAACTTGCAGGCAGAGGCATCCTCTAACAGGCAGTGTACAGGAAAACGGGAAGATGCTCTTGAGAAATCGCGGTCCCCGATGCGGCACAGGAGCAAATCCCAACCCGGGGTGGCCCCCATGGACCAGGCGCTTTTCCCCGGCTCACCCTGAGGAAGCGGATGAAAGCGTCGAACTGCTCCTCCAGAGGGGCTCCCTCGGCGGGCAGGGGCAGCCGGTGGTACCTGCCGGGCACGGGGACAGCCCTCGTCAGGAGGACGGGACCACGGAGCGGGATCATCCCCACCACCATGGAGGACACGCGGCTTAAGGGGGTACTGAGAGCCCCGACCGTGCATGAGGAGGAGGAAGGGAGCACCTGTAGGAAGGCTGGAGGAAGATGGGTCGGCGGTAGACCTCCTCTGTCACCTGGATGTCCTCCTCACACTGCACCCGCACCGCGTGGGGCTCGTCCCGCAGCCGCTCGATGTCGTTGTACACGTAATAGACGCTCTCGCTCAGCTGCGCGAAGTCGTGGATCTGGAGGGGATGGGGAACCCCCGTCAAAACCCGCCTCTGGGCCGGGGGCACGCCTGCACCCCGTCACGGCTGGCATGGCGGCCCCTTCCCACCCCTCCTCGCCTCCTTCCGGATGGCCAGCTCCAGGCTCTCCGCCCGCACTCCCCGCTGCAGGTTCTCGTGGAGGTTCTCCTTGCCCCGGGGGGTGTAGGACACAAAGTCCCCCTCCAACCGCAGGAAGACCACAGGCTCCTCGCGGACGCAGAAGAAGACACACTCCTGAAAGAAAGGGGAGACAGGCTGCCTAAAAGCTCTCTTGCCTTTTTCCACCCCAGTCCCCACCCTGCCACCAACCCTGTGGCCCTCTCTCTGCAGCTTCTGCAGCACGAGCTTGAAGCCATTGAGGCTGGGTTGGCCCATCCCGAACACGGCGTAGCCTCCTTTCGCCTGTCGGAAGTTGGGAGCGCCGCAGCTGCCAGTAGTGTTCAAGACATCTAATTTTCCATATACATCCCTGACCATGAAATATTTCCCCTGCAAAACAAGAGGGAAAGAGAGAAGGTGGGAAGTTGGTGGATTCAAGCAATCTGGGACTTATGCATCCCAGAACACAGCTGAGAAGTGGCTTTTTCTTGGTGATCTTCAAAATTAGCCCCCCAAAAAAACCCTGAGGTCTACAAATCCCAGGTTGAAACGGGTTGGATGATGGAATTGGCGGTGGGATGCTCACCTGCACCAGGTAGTGCTCCAGCGTGGCCTCAGAAATGCGTCCCACCGTGTAGTTGGCCTTCAGCAGGTCATCGTGGATCTGGAACTCCTCCCTGCAGTTGTACCTGCAAGAGCCATGTGCAGGTGGGTAAAGATAAAAAACCAATGGCACGGGTGGAGATTAAAAAACAAAAACCCAAACCAACAATACTTAGGGAAGGGAGTGGGGAAAAACAGAATTTTGGAGTGTCGAGGGGCTGCCAACGACTTACGTGATGACCACGGGCGCCACTTTGTTGGTGATGATGGACTTGGCCTTGCTGTTGTGGAGCCCCAGGGTCTGGAAGGAGTGGATGCTGAGGGAGCGCTGGTCCTCCATGCTGCCGTCTCCCGGCGCCCGGCTCTCCAGGGGGGATGCCGACACTGCCTGCTGTGCCGCGCTGGCCGTCGTACCCATAATCTGCGGGCGGCTGCGCCGGGACAGGGAAGCAGCAGCAGCCGCCGCAGGGGAAAAAGAGGAGGGAGAAAGAAAGAGAGAGAAAGGGAGGAGGAATTTATTTTTCAGCCGCTCCTGATTTAGGCAGGGAAAATCCCGGGCGGGCACGGGGCAACCCCCCTGCCCGCGCCCAGGCGAGGGAAGAAGCGCTAAGCCAGCCCTCTCCCTTCCGCTCCCACAAAAGGCTTCCTTCCCTCCTGCCATGCAGCTCCCTCCATCAGGGAGGTGAAAGCAGGGCTGAGGAGGGAAGGAATGGGAGGGGGGAAAAAAGGGCGAAATGCTGGATCCGGTCCCCAAAACCTGCTGAGTCAGCACACGGCCCCGCGGAGGGACGCGGCGGCGCAGCCTTCGCCTCATCCCCTGCCTTCCCAGCACCCGCAAACCGCTCCAGGGTCCCTCCCTGCGCGGAAAACACTTGAACGGAGAGCAGATCTTAGGAATATTTAGTAATTTGGGATGTAGGAGCATGCCTGGAGCAGACCTGTGCGTGCAAATCTGCCTTTAAAGCAGCCGGTTATCCCCAGACTGCAGGAGTACCCAGGGCAGGTGGAGGACCCCCGAAAGCAGCCCCCCCTTCATCCCCAGGGAGCTCATCCCTAAACAAGGGTGGAATCAAAAGGGCCAGGGCTGGCGGCAGCCAGGAGCATCCCGCCACACTCCACCGGTCCCGGACAATGAGCCGACTGTCTGCAGCAGCCAGGGCCGGATCCTGGTTTCCAAATGAAGCGAGAGATGGCAAGGGGGCAGCCTGGAATAAACAAAAACTCTGCCCACTGCTAACGAGACGGTCCCCAGTAAAATCTCCCTGGTGCTGATGCTGCACGGGAGTCACCCCGGCAGCACCCGAACGGGACGGTACCTGCTCGGAGGCGACGCTCGGCGCTGGGAATACTGGGATGGCTTTAACCCACCCCCCACAAATCCTTTTGCAGCTGCTCCTCCTGCCTTACAAGCAGCACAGGATCAATCCCTTACTGTGATCCCAGGGAATGCGATGCCCCCAGCAGCTGCAAATGCTTCCAGTGGGGGGAAAAGCCTCCGGAAAATGTGCTATTTCGAGACGACCGTGCCCAGGCACACATTTTCCCCTCCTCCCCATCCTCCTTCCCTGCTCTGCAGAAAACTTGTTGCTCTACTGTGAATTTTCTGCACCATTAGGCAGCTTGGTTTCTTTTACACACGAGAGGACGAAGGGGGGGGGGGGAGGGAAAAAGCCCCTCAGCTGTTTCAGGCCAGTGCAATTTCTCCAAGTCCTCATGTGTTTCTTTCACATAAACACTGTCAGGGCAAAAATAAAGGGAAAAAATATATATAGTGAGGGTTTGAATGTTTCAGAGCAGGCACTCGTGGCTTTGGAGAGCTCAGGCAACAAGCAGGACTGGGGCATCCAGCCAGGATGCTTTTTCCCCCTCATTTTGCTCAGAATGGGTGCATCTTTTCAACAGCAAGCTGGATCAATCCCTTTGGATTTGCTCCAGCATCCCCATGCTGGGGGATGGAGAATCCACCCCCAACTTGGAGTCAGGAATCTTCTGTATTTCCTTCATCCTTCTCGCCCCTCCCCACAGACACCCACCTTCACCCTAAATCCCTCAGGGATATTTTCTTTACCCGACAAACCACACCAAGAAATAACAGGCATAAAAGACGCCGGGCAGATTTGGAAATTGTCTTTCAAACCACAAAATGAATGGAGAGAGGAAATCACATTTCAGCTTCTTCCCCCACCCCGCCCCGCCTCCCTGCCTCGGTTGGGCAGGCAAAAACAAGCAAGAAAAGTACCGAAATTACCCAAAATGGGTGCTCTGGGCAGCCAGGGAAACTGCTCTAAAAAGCCACAGGGAGAGGGAAGCACTGGTGTTATCCATACAGGGGCAGCTCTTTACTGGTACTGCTGCATCTGATGGGAGCAGGAGGGTTTACACCCTCCCACCACCCACCCTACAAGCTGGGACACAAACTGGGATGGGTAGGGAAGCAAAACCCTATCCCAGGAGAACAGACAAGATTATCCTGGCTGAAAACTCTTCCAAATATTGCTGATGGCTGCGATGGAAAGAGTTGCAATGGAGCCACCATCACAGGCCAGTCAAAGGAGGCAGGAGCCCAAGGAACAGCCTGGCAGGGACCAGCCCACCAAAGGGCTCTGGATTAATCCAAATATCAGGTTTTCCCCCAATATCTGGACACAGTCAGCAAACACTGTGAGAAGTTCCTGCACTGCAAAAGGTTGCCCAGAGAAGTTGTGGCTGCCCCATTCCTGGAAGCGTTTGAGGCCAGGCTGGATGCAGCTTTGAGCAACCTGGTCTAGTGGAAGGTGTCCCTGACCATGGCAGGGGGTTGGAATGAGATGAGCTTTAAGGTCCTTTCCAGCCCAAACCAGCCTGAGAATCTACAATTTTAAGTTAGGAGGCTGGGCTGCAATCCACATGGGTTTTATAATGGATTACCAACTGGCCAGGGTGAGCTGGTTTTAAGCATCCCTTCCCTTGCACAACACAGTATTTGGGGGTTTCATTTCCAGGAGAGAAAGGATGCAGGGACAAACCCTCCTGCACAGCATCCTGGCCTCCTGTCTGCACCCTCTCCTCCTTTTCCTGGGACAAACCCCAGGAACACTCCCCCAGCCAGCTCATCCCCTCACAGCCCTCATCTCAGAGACCCAAAAGCCAAGCCCAAGATCAATCGTGGCCGTGGTTTGTTAACAAAGAGCCCATTTTCTCCCCAGCTCCCAAAAGAACCGACACCCTGCACGAGGGATTCCCACTGAACAAACAGGCACTGTTCTTCTCCAGGTGTTTTGCCGAAATTCAAAGCTCCAGCAGCCGCCAGCTCATTATTCCTGCTGCCTAACAAGGGAGCAGAGCCTCCAGGTGGGCAATGCAGAGATGCCTCCTTTCCCCTCCAGACCTTATTCCAAAACATCCAGCCCTGCCAATGCCAGAGGAGCCACCAGCAGCACTGGGATGCTGGTTGAGCATCCCAAGAGGTGCCAGTTGGGCTCGGCAGCCTCTCCCACATAAGTTAAAACGACACACAGTGCTCAGCCCTCCGCCATCCCACCTCACAGAGCTGCTCCTCTCCCCCTCCACCCAGCACAGGGGTTATTCCCACACCCGGGGACCTGGCCAGGACTCAAAGCCAGAGCAAACAATGGACTAAATATAGTGGGAGGCAGGCGGGTTGCAGCTGCAGGATGCATCTGCCCCGGCCGCCGCGATGAGGAGGAAGCGTGCACTTGCCTGGTCACCTCGTTGTCAGCAGGAAATAAATCAAATACATCTCCTTCTGTGCATCCTCGAGATATTTTATAGCTTTTAAAGCTCCTTTAAATGAAAAGCAAAGCCCTTTGGGAAGCAGCATCCTCCCGGCATGTCCATCCCTCTCTCGGTGTGGGGCGGCCCCAGAGGCTTTTCAGCACCAAGCTGGCACGGATGCATCCACAAGGGACTGAGGGTCACCCCTGGAGCACCACTGACCCAAGCAGGGAGGCAGGAAACACTGTGGTGGCCAGCAGGAAGCCCCAGTGCTGCTGGAGGGGCATCACCAAACCCCGGAGGAAGTGCTGGAGCCAAGCCCCCCTCCCCGGCGTGCTCTTTAACCTTCTTTATCAAAAAACAGTGAAAATTAAAAAAATGTACAAACAGCTTTGCTGGGAGAGCCTGCCTGTGCCAGGAGATATCCCGGAGCAGAGGCTGTGTGGGAACCAGGCTCCTGTTGTTCCAGGTGATGCCGGAAGGAAACAGTTTGGCTTCTTATAAACACATAATAAAACAAAAAAGAAAGGTGAGAAACAGCACATTAAGCCGTGGTTGATTTGAAATGTGTTGTCCACCCACGGGGCTGCGAGGGCAAAATAAGGCAAAGAAGCCACAAGACCCAAAATGCCTCAAATCAACCCAAAAGCACCTTGGCAGGAGGAGGAAAAGGCCCTGGAAAGGCAAGTTCGCAGCAGACAGCTCTGATTTTACAAGCCTTGACTGATTTGTTATTATCTTTAAAGGAGGAAAAGCAACCACCCTCCATCCTCACAAGCTCCTTGGAGAGCCAGCATTGACAGCCAAAAATATACCTCAATAGGCAGCATTTCCTAGAAAGCCCAGAGGTATTTCCCAGTCAGGCCGAGATTGGTGCTGCTGATCCCCCGTGCACCCTGTGCTCCACCATTAGCATCTACCAAGGGGGACAGGAAAGCATCCGTGGGATGCCTTCCCCCAAATCCAAGTGGAAACATCCGGAATAATCAGGAGCAGGCATTTCACACCCCCTTCCCAACATGCTCCTGTCTTCTGGTGGAAAACCGAGTGCCACATCCCCATCCTCCGTGTGACCAACCTGCCTTCAGTTACTCGATTTAAAACTCCTTACCCTGAAGTCAGGGAAAGCTGTTTGAGACGAGGAATGGAGGAGAAAAAGAAGGCATGCAGGGATTTCAGCCCAGAAATGGGGGTGTGACTGTGCTCCCCGTCACAAGGGCAGCCACCAATGAGGGGGTTACTGGTATCCATTGGGAGTGGTAGCCAGGCTGCAGCCCTTCTTCCCAAACCTGGTCTGCAGTGACTCATTAATCAGCACTAGTAACACTCCTTGCTAAGCAAAGCCCAGAGGGAATTAAGATCCTGGAAGCACTCAAGGCCAGGTTGGACAGGGCTTGGAGCAACCTGGTCTAGTGGAAGGTGTCGCTACCCATGGAAATGGGGTGGACCAAAATGACATTTAAGGTCCATTCCAACCCAAACCACTCTGTGGCTCCATAATTTTGCCAAGAGCCCACCTGTAACAGCTACAACATGCCAAAAAACTCCTTTACTGCAATTTTTAAAGCTCCTCCATCAGGTCCCTTCACACATCCTGCCTGTCCCTGGGGTGCTGCTTTTTGGGCAGGCAGGAGGTGTTCAGGCTGCCTGCTCTTGAGGAGAGGGGTTTTATCGATGAGCAGCAACAAAGCCCCGACTTGGAAGCGCCAGCACTGCCAGTTGTGCTGTCAGCTCACTGCCAGCTGTTTCAAGATCTGTGAGCACTCTCACTGAAGGGTTTCCTTTCAACAGTGCAAAGAAAAAAAAAACAAAAACAAAAGCCATAAAGGCTGGAGATAAAGACTGGGAGCATCTCCAAAGAGACCAACGTCCTGTGGCAGAGCTTTTCTCCAACACCAAACAGTCCCCAGCTCGCCAGGAAGCACCACAGCCCCAAACCCAACCCAGACCTGCCCAACTTTTCCCTGCCAGAGGTTCTGCGGTGTGACCCCAGAGGGGAGCAGGGGGTCTCCAGCAGTGGGGGACTCGGGCTGTCCCCCCCACACACACACAACACCCCCTCCCACCCCGGGGTGCCCAGCGGCAGGGTGAGCCGGCCAGGGCGTTTCGGGAAGGCGAGGGCTATGATTTTGTGCTATTCATAGCAAACCGCCGGCTCCCCTCCCAACGGGGGGAAGGCTGGCGGAGCAACGGGACGGCTCCTTTTACACGGGGCCGCTTTTCCACGCCGGGCTCTGCTGCAGGACCACACCTTTCCCAGGACAAGCAGCACCTTATGCATGGCCGCGGTTTGGGATGCGGCAGGATACGGAGCTCGCGCTCCCAGGATCTCCTCTCCCCCCACCCCGCCCTCTTAATACATAAAGCAAAACCAAGCAAATCCCGGGGGGTTTTTGCTCACAACAGAGACCTGCCCGTTATTTTTAGGCTCCGTGTCATTCGTGCAAAGGCATAATCACTTCCTGCCTTCCAGGAAGGAAATGTCCCACCGCCGCTGCCTGCACGCCTGCCTCCTCCTCGGGCACTGCCTGCCTGCCTGCTCTCAGCCCAGCCACCCCAAAAAACGCTGTTCCCCCCCATGCAGGGAGGGTAAACAACCGGGACGCCGCTCGGTATGTGACGAGTACCACGGTCCGGAGCGCTGCAGGGAGGAGAGGGAGTGTTCGCCCCCGCCAGCACTAAGAGGATGCGCCGGGGAAAGGGCAGGGAAAGAGGTCCGGAAAAGTCCGGCAGCCATCGGAAACGCAGCCTGGATGAGGCTTCTGGACGTTTTCAACCTCGAAAAGCTACAGATGCCGGCCAGAAGCCCAGCGGGAGCAGACAGCCTTCCTCCTGGGGCATCCTCCACGTCCCAGCGGCACGGCAGCGAGGGTGACCCCGTCCTCCACGGGGGGTGGGAGACCCCCGGGCTCTGCGCCGCACCCTGCACGTGCCAGCGGGAAACCCATCCCTGAGCGATCCCAGGCTTCCCGCTCCTCTCGTGCTCCCCAAGTGAGAGCTGCAGAGCCAAACCCCAGACCCCGAGCAGGGAAGGCGCTGTGGTTACATCTGCTCCTCTTCCTTCTCCGTCCTCATCCTCCAGCAGGGAGCCATCCTGCAGCTCCCCGCTTCAGAGTCTGCTCCCCAGACGACTTTTGGGGGTGTAAGGCAAGGGATGCAAACTCAAAAAATTACTTCGGGGGACTCGAGCCATAGCAGGCACGAGCTCCCCGCTTGGGTCAGCCTCCAGCGAGGCAAAAAGAGGGAGAGAAAAGCCCCTATTAAAAAGGAAACAGGACTGCAAAGGCAGGAGAGGTGGGAGGATGCCACGGGGCGGATGCTGGGCCTCAAAACTAGTGAGCCATCTATTTTCCAGAGGTTTGAAGCCCAGCGTTGGCTCCGGATAAACTCTCCTTGCCACGGCTGGGGCACCTCGTGCCCACGCTGTAAGGTCTGTGTTCCTGGAGCAAAACAAACCTTCTCCCCATCGCCCCCCGCCCTTTGGCTTGGGGGGACACACCCAGAGGGGACCCGTACCCAACAAACACCCCAGCTCCCCATCTCCCGGGGGGGGTGGCAGCCACCCAGGGGTGGTGCTGGGAGACGGAGGGGGAGCACCCTCGAGGGCTGAGCCCCTCCACCCCCTTCCCCACGCACCGGGCTGGGAAACGAACCCCCACCACGCCTGGGGAAGGGATGAGAGGGGGAGCCGGTCCCGGGGGGGCGGATGGCGAGACCGGGGCGAGGGTGGGGGGAGGATGCCTGGGACCGGGATGGGGAGGATGGCCAGTCCCGGGGGGAATACGGTACCTGGGGGCGGCTCCGGGCTCAGCTCCCGCGCCGGGCTGGCCACGCCGTCGGGCGCCCCATGGGGGCGGCGGGAGCGGGTGGCGGGAGCGCAGCCCCGCGGCCGCGCCGACCGCCGGCGCCTCGGCGGGGGAGGGACCGGGCGGGGACGGGGATGGGGCCGAGGGGAGGCCGGTACCGCCCCCACCCCGCTCCGGGACACGCCTCCCGTACCGCCCCTCGCATCCCCTCCCAGCCCCGCGGGGACCCTCCGGCCGCGGCGCCGGCCCTCGGAGACCCCCAGCACGCAGCACCCCCCAAACACAGCACCCATCCCCTCGAGGACCCCCAGCACACGGCACCCCCCAAACACAGCACCCATCCCCTCGGGGACCCCCAGCACACGGCACCCCCCAAACACAGCACCCATCCCGTCGGGGACCCCCAGCACGCAGCACCCCCCAAACACAGCACCCCTCCCCTCAGAGACCCCCTGAGAGGCAGCACCCATCCCCTCGGGGACTCCCAGCACACGGCACCCCCCAAACACAGCACCCACCCCCTCGGGGACTCCCAGCACGCAGCACCCCCCAAACACAGCACCCATCCCCTCGGGGACCCCCAGCACACAGCACCCCCTAAACACAGCACCCGTCCCCTCGGAGACCCCCTGAGAGGCAGCACCCATCCCCTCGGGGACCCCCAGCACATGGCACCCCCCCATCCACAGTCGCTGTGCCCTTAGGGACCCCACAAGATGCAGTACCTATTCCTTCAGGGACCCCCAGCACACAGCACCCCCCAACAGCACCCATCCCCTCAGGGACCCTCAGCATGCAGCACCCACACTCAACAGGGTCCCCTGGCACAAAGGGGTCCCCTGTCCCCAGGAACAGCCCTCAGCCACAGCACCTGGCCCCCTCAGGGACTCCCAGCACACAGCAACCCCCAGCCACACTGATCCTTCCATACTCTCCCAGTGACACCTCCCTGGGACAGAGAGGGGACTGGCAGGTGTCACCACTCCAGGCAGGTTTGTGATTTGGGGAACATCAAGGCAACACCTCTCAAAGCCAAAAAGCCCTTTTCCTTCCCAGAAATGGAAGAGCAGGGAAGGATGGGCGAGGGATGCTACAGGATCCAGGCTGGGATTGGTGTGAGGGGCTTGCAGGGAGCCCCTGCCCTGCTACTTTTGTACAGACTGGCTTGGATTAGAAAGGACCTCAAAGAACATCTTGTTGCACCTCCTGCCATGGGCAGGGACACCTTCCACTAGCCCAGATTAATCCAAACCTCATCCAACCTTGGACACTTCCAGGGATCCAGGGGCAGCCACAGCTTCTCTGGGCAACCTGGGCCAGGGCCTCCCCACCCTCACAGGGAAGAATTTCTCCCTAATACCTAGTCTAACCCTCCCCTCTGGCAGTACAAAGCCATTCCCCCTTGTCCTATCACTTCATGTTCTTGTCCAAAGTCCCTCTCCAGCTCTCTTAGAGCCCCTTTAGCCATTGGAAGCAGCTCTAAGGTCTCCCTGGAACCTTCTCTTCTCCAGGCTGAACACCTCCAGCTCTCCCAGCCTGGCTCCACAGGAAACATCAGGGCAGCTCCTTACCCCCAAGCACGAGAGCCATCTCTCCTTGCTCGGGCCACTCAAACTCCTGGGAAATAAGACTGCTGCCCACTCAGCTGCTTCTCAGCACATACAGGCATCACGGTGGGTCCCTGCCATGACTCCACCTGTACCAGCGGGTCCAGCACCCAGGTCTGCTCATCTGCTGGTGTCCAGCACAGCACAGCACAGCCTGAAGCCATCAGGTGGCTTTGAGTTTCCCTCACTGCCATGGAAATGTGCTATTTTAGCTAATCCATAAAACCCCAGTCCCTTCAGCTCCTACCTGCCCTCCCACATTTCAGCTGGGTTGAAGCAGGGTCCCTCAGAGCCCCCCTTCCAGGAGGAACCCAACGCCAGCTCCCACCCACCACTGCCGTGCTGCTCCGGATCAATGTTTATAGGATACCAACAGGCCGAAGGAAAAGGAGAAAAATGGCATTAACACGTTTAGTGGTGCTGGGAAGGAGGGCCAGGAATGTAAACGCAGCCTGGAGGCAGTCCGAAAATGGTAGTGGCTGGAAAGCAGGGCTGGAAAGTTTGTTCATCGGGATCCTAGATATTAGCCAGGCTCCCGGCCTCCAGCTCAGCCAAAACACCCTGCCCTGAGCTGCTCTGCTGCACCTCACAGTCCTAGATTGACATTTTATAACTTTTTAAAACTTATTTTATTTTAATTCTCCATTTTTAGCTCCTGATTCAGCATGTAGAAACTTCCTTGGGGAGGAGCACGTCCAAAGGGATACACAGACACACAGCTCACTGCAGGGGTTTCAGAAGCCAGGATTAACAAATAAAAAACACCCCAAAATTCAGGAGGAAACCAGTTGTCTCTCCCCCGAGCTTGGCATCGCAGGAGTAAAGCCAGACCCGGAGGAAAGAAGCTCCCAAATGCCTCGTCAGCATTTTTCCCATCGTGTTCCTCTCCTCCGTGCACACACCCCGAAATTCCCTGACACTGCAGAATTTAACTGCAGCAACGAGCTCCGAATCCATGGGAGGTCACGGCAGGACCACACTGAGTGTGGCCAAACCAGGGTGCCCCGAGGGCACCCCCAAACCAGCTCTCAATCCTCAATCCATCTCAATCCCGCGGGATTGAGTGTTTTGGGAATGTGACGTGTCACTGTGGTATTTCACACACGGAGCTGCATGCCCAAGTTTGCTGAAACACCCACAAAAGTTTGGGGGCACCCTCTGTAGCCAGAGGGAGAGGACAACCTCTGTTGTCCTCAGTGCCCTCCCTGCCATGGGGGGAAAGGCTTTTGCTGCTCAGACCCCTCCCCAGTTAGAGTGGACGGTATAAAAGAGATCGATCTGGTTTAAAAACTTTTTAAAACATTATAAATTATAATATACTAACATATATTAATGGTGTCCCACCCCTGGAAGTATTCGAGGGCAGGTTGGATGGTGCTCTGAGCAACCTGGTCTAGTGGAAAGTGTCCCTGCCCATGGCTGGGGGGTTGGAACAAGATGGACTTTAAGGTCACTTCCTACCCAAACCATTCCATATGATTATTAAAATGACAATTGTCCCAGACCAGGACAATCTGCGCTAACACATCTCTATCAACACAGTGCCACCTCACCTGGGATCCTCCAGGAGCAGCAGGGATGGGGTAGCCAAGCCTACAGCATGAGCTGAGGGGTGCAGCCGGGATTAAATATGCTCCTGGGCGTGGGGAGAGCACAGGTGGGGCCGCTTGGGACTGACGAGGTCCATCAGGGCCCTCAAGGATGAGCCCAGATGGGAGTGGCTGTTCCCCCATGTTCACACCCACCTGCTCTCCTTGGCCAGGACTGATTTCATATCACAAAATCATGGAATGTTCTGGGTTGGAAGGGACCTTCAAGACCATCTCGTTCCAACAGCCCTGACACGGGCAGGGGACACCTTCCACTAGACCAGGTTGCTCCAAGCCCCATCCAACCCAGCCTTGAACATTTCCAGGGATGGGGCAGCCACAACTAGAAACAGGACAAATGATCAGTTTGGGGCAATTTTGGGTGTGGGAGACCTCTTTATGGGAAAATCAGATTTTTCTGTGCACGACATTTTGCAATTAAGCCCCCCCTTAACCCTCTGCTGCTGGTTCTGGGTTTGACCCTCCCCTGCTCTCTGTACCACTGGGGGTTGACCCGCAAGGGAGGCTTTGCTCCAAAGGGAAGGGAAAATCCTCCCTGCACCCCAGGTCACGGTCAGAAGAAAACTCCAGCACCCTGATTTAATAGAACCAAGATTTTTATTGATCTCACTGTAACAGCAACCACTGGCGAGAGCTTTTCTCCTCCCAAACACCTGCTTGAAGAGACGGTAAAAAACAGCAAAAAATCCCAAATGGATCCCCTGACTAGCAGAGGAATGCCCCGGCGAGGCCAGGCACTCCCTCCCTGCTCTTCAGCCCCAAGCCCGATTATAGAAGAGAACCGGGAGAAAGGCACTGGGATGGGGAATGGAGACAAAAGGAGGCTGGGAAAGGGGGCATTTAGGAAAAAAAAAAAAAAAAAAAGAAGTGTTTTCCCTCTGGCTCCTGTCCATAAGTCACGTTGTCCTTGGATATTGTCTAATCGTTTTTGGCTTGGAGAGCAGGTTTCCCAAAACGAGCAGCTGTGCCGAGGGCGCCGGGTCCCCGCATCCACGGTGGCCGTCCCCGCTCCACGAAGGATGTCCTCGCCCCCTGCCCCTGCCACTCCCTCAATCCGAGGGCCTAACCGACCTCCTAGGATCTTCGCTTTAAGGAAAATATATTTCTTTATATATAATATATATATTTGTGTGTGTCTTATCACCACCCACCCACACGCGCATACGTATTTCCACTTGCACTCACTCACTCGCGCGCCTACGACGGCCGGGCTACGTGTTCACCTTGCGCTTCCCGTGCCAGGGAAAAGGATGGGAAAGACATCCCAATTCCCCTGGGTTGTGCTTTTGGATTTCTCCCCCCCTAAAATGAGCAGCAGCCCCACCCTCAAGAGAAAAGTTGGAAGATGGGAGCTCGCAACCAGCCACCACGCCGACCCACACCAAACACGCCTAGAGAAATAAATTACGGGATGGAAAGTGCACAAAGCCTGTGGGATGTCCCTGTCCCCGGCATGCAGAGCCACGGATCCCCCAGGGCTGGGTACCGAGGTGGGGGGTGACCCCGGCAAGGGAGGGAGGATGGATGGAGCAGGCACTCCGGTGGGGGCTGATAAAATGGCACTTGAGAAGGTTGCGGAGCTGGTGACAGCTCCCAGCAGGCAGGAAAAAACAAAACGGGGGGGCTGGTGGGATTGGGGGTGCACAGCAGAGCCCCACCATGCACGGCCTCACCCAGCACTGCTCGTCAAGGAGAGGCAGGAGGAAAAATAAATTCCATCTCTGGGGAAGGAAGGGGTTCAAGATGCCAGGCACGGGATGGCCACGACGTGCCAGGCTGGCAAAGCCGCCGGCGGCAGGGAATGATGGAGGTGGGAGGGAAGTCCCATCCCAAAGAGCAAGTAGAGGACGGCACCGATGCCAGCACCCTACAAATGGAGCACCCCGTCCCTGCGGTGCCTCACCAGCGAGCCCCCAAATCCCCAGGGACACCCAGCGATTCCTGAGACATCCAACGGTGCTAAGGGATCTCCCTCCTGTATTGTTCACATTTTAAAGGGCCGGGGGGCGGGGTTTAAAAAAAAAAAAAAAAGCACTACAAAGCACTTTCCCAGAGGCACTTGTCCCCAGCCCAGAAAAAGAGTTGTTGGGAGTAAAGTGCCCCTTTTTAGTACCAAAAAAATAAAAGCAAGGGGTTTTTCTAACATATAGCTGTGTCACTGTGAGTCCTGGCTGGTGGGCTGGGGACACAGCTCCTGGTTGAAGGGCCAAGATGGAAGAAATCCAGGCAGGAGAGATGTGGGCACGCTGGCCAACGCCAGTGGGACTGTGTAGGATCCCCGGAGCACCAAAGGGAATGGGCTGCTGAAGTTGTCCTCTGTAGAATGCCAGTACATCCTGAAGGGGCTCCAAAAATACCCTCCCCGGGGTGCAAGCAGGCACATGGTTTTAAGAGTGATGTTTCCTCCTCCTCCTCCCAAGAGGCTGCCCAAATTTTCTGGGAGAAGGGGGCAAAGGGAATGACGCAGCTCCGGCAAGCTGACGGCAGTGGGAGGTCTGGGATAGCAGGAGGGGGTTTCTGAGGGGGTACGAGGCAGCACAAGAGGCAAAGGGATGTTTCAGAAAGAAGCCTGGTGGAGATCAGGCTGTTGGTGGGTGGAGGAGGAGGAACGGGGCTGGATCCAGAAGGGATGCTCCATCCGGCACATGCTGGGACTGGTCACCCACAAAGGGGGACAAGACAGAGCTGCACTCCCCAAAAAAAGGGGGGAGGCGGGCGGGGAGGGGGACACTGGTGGGGACCCACTGCCACCTCCGCCTCGCTGGGACAGATCCTGCTAAGCCGAATGGGGGGTGCACAGGTCTGGGGAGTCGCTGCCTCTCCGTGGTTCCTGCTCAGATATCCATCTCGAACTGAGCGTCGTCCCCTGGCAAGATGCAAGGAGAGACTCATTAGGGGGTCGTCCTCCCGGCCCAAATCTCCCCAGCCCACCCCGGGGGGGTCCCTTACCCATGGATGGCTTCCCCTCCTGGTGGTTCAGACTGTTGCTGTCCTCTTTGGGCTCCTCACCGGCCTCGCCAGGGCTGGTGACGCCGGGAATGTTGGGGAGGTGACAAGGCGGGGTCTTGGCCATGGGGGAGTTGCGGCGGTCCAGCAGGAACTTGCGGTCGTAGATGATCCGGGTGCCTGGAGGGGGGAAGCGAGAGGAGAGAAGAGTGGGAGAATCTGGTTCGGCAGCGCTTGTTTGCAGAAGGAGTTTCCCGGTGGGACGGGCGTCCCAGCCGAGGCTCTCCGCCAAGACCGGCGGGGAGGGCAGGGGGGTGCGCGCTGCCGCTCTGCTCGCTCTTATCTGGGCACGACACGCGATAATTCCACGCTGGACAAACAGCCCCGGCGGCAGCTGGGTCCCGGCTGTCCCGGCCACTGGCAAACTCGTGGCAGGGCTGGGCACGCGTCCCGGGGATGCCGATGGATGTGGTGCCCCGAAACGCCCCGCGTCCCCCTCCCCTGGACGGGGACGAGCGATGTGACGATAGGGCCGAGCCCCGGTGCCCGCGTCCCACCGGGGCCTCTCTCCGCCCCGTCCGGGATCCAGCTCCCGCCCCGCCGGGACCCTCCGCGCCCCGGGAAAATAATAAACCCACCTCCAAGCGCGCTGCTTTAAGGAGAGCGAGCGGCAGGCGCTACCTACAGACGGCGCCCGGAGGGGGCAGAGGCGCGGTACGGCCGCGATGGGCGCGACACGCGGCGCCCGGAGCGGACGGGCGGGCTGCCCCGCAGGCCCCGAGGCGGGCGCGGCGCTTTTACCTCCCGGCGTGGTGGAGAAGAGCGTCCCGCCGGGGGTGGTGCAGTAGTCGGCGGGCAGCTGCGCGGCGTCGCTGAGGGTGACGGTGCGGGTGGGGATGGCCCGGCTCTGGCTGGGCTGGCGGCCGGCGGACGACATGGCCCCGCTTCGGCCCCGCGCTTTGTCCCCGCGGAGGCGGCGCGGCCCGGCCGGCCACGCCCCCCGTCCCGCCGGCCCCGCCCCGCCCCGCCCCGCGCGCCGCCGGCAGGGGGCAGGCGCGAGGCCGCGCCGCCAGGAGCCGGCGCTCCCACGTGGTCTAGCGGTGAGGATTCCTGGTTTTCACCCAGGCGGCCCGGGTTCGACTCCCGGCGTGGGAAAGGCCGCTCGCTGTTTTCTTTTGGGGGGGAGAAAAAAGGGGTCTTGCCCATCCCATCCTGTCCGTGGTTCCTTCTGCCGAAGTGTTTTGGCAAGGCCGAGCTGGGCGAAGTTGGTGGGAAAGGGGATGGGATCCCCGTATCCCAAGCGAGGGAATGGGATTCATCCGCATATCCCAAACCAGGGAATGGGATTCATCCCCATATTCCAAACCAGGAAAACGGCATGGATCCCCACATCCTCTACCAGGAAAGGGGACACGTCCTCATGTCCCATACCAGGAAAGGGGATGCATCCAAATATCCCAGATCAGAAAAGAGGAGGCATCTCCATGTCCCAAATGAGGAAAGGGGATGCATCCCCACACCCCAAACCAGGAAAACGGCACGGATCCCCATATCCCAAACAAAGAGATGGGAGGTATCCCCATATCCCAAACAAGGAAATGGGATGCATCCCCATATCCCAAACCAGGAGAAGGGGATGCATCCTTATGTCCCATTCCAGCAAAAGAGATGCATCCCCATATTCCAAACCAGGGAATAGGATGCATCCCCATATCCCAGACAAGGAAAGGGGATGCATCCCCATATCCCAAACCAGGAGAAGGGGATGTATCCTTATGTCCCATTCCAGCAAAGGGGATGCATCCCTATATCCCAAATGTGCCATTCGGGAAAGCCGGGAATCGCATCCCTGAGGGCCATGCCAGGCCCAGCACAGCCTCCCTCCCTCCCCTGGGAACACTGATCCTGCGGGTTATTTTTAGCATCCCTCTCCCGAGAGGCCGGAGTGGTTGGTTTCCTCCTCCAGCCGTGGATCCCCCCGCCCGGAGCCCGTTCCCGGCGGGACCGGGCGCCCACATGCAGAAGAGGATGGGCGAGGCGGTGGCCCGTGTGGCCAGGAAGGTGAACGACACGGTGGAGAACAAAACGGACTCCCTGGGTAAGGCCGGAGCTCCGTCTCGGCTCCCGCTCGGGGCCCGGACAAGGATCGGGTATCCGGGAGCGGGGCTCTATTTTTTGCTGCCACAGTCTAAAAAAAGCTGTGGGCATTCCCTACGGGCGCTGCACCCGCGGCTCCGGAGGAGGGAAAGGCTCCCCTAAAGGGCTCTCAACCCCCCAGAGTTAGAGCAGGTTCCCAGCCATGGCACGTAATCCCGTGGGACGTGTTTGAGGAATACAGTCCCTCCTTGCAGGCGGTGGCAGGAGCAGGGGTTTCCCCACGTTGCCTTGTCAGATCTGTGTTTTCCTGCAATTTCACCCCTCGTTTCCAGCTAATATCCGAGTGCAGGGAGCAGTTCATCAAAGGAGAGGGATGAAAGCCTCTCATTCTCACTCCTGCTGGATTCCCGGTGCTGGGATAATAAACCAGCCTACGTCGGGGAGCTGGAGCTTCATCCCTCAGCCCCTCCACATCCTCCCGAGCGAGGGAAGCGTGGGAGGACCGAGCTCGTGGCTTTGGGGAGGGGGAGGAAGCAGAGCCCGGGTTGAGCATCACGGGGCCGGGATACGAGGTTTCCATCCCCGGCACCTCCCAGGAAGGGAAGCAGAAACAACTCAGAGCAAAACAAAACCGCCAAGAGTTGAGAAGCACAGCCAAACCCTGTTCCCTTCCTCGCTGCTTGCCATGGGACAAACACCCGTCACCAGTGAGCAGTGTGCCCATGGAAAGCCCTGCTCCATCCCCACCAGACGTGGAGGCTGCATCTCTGCCCTGCTCCATCAACCCCAGGGATTTAGGGACACAGGGAAGGGGCATGACCGAAGTTATTAGACATGGACAGGCTGGGGTTTCCAACAAAACATTGCAGCCTGGAAGCAGTTTCAATGTGATTTAGGGTTGAATGCCTAAGGCAGAACAGCCCTGGCGTTCCTGATGGGATCAAACTCCTGGTGCTTGCAGGGGTGGCTGCAAATATCCCTGTAATGGAGAGGAGTAGGCAGGGGACAGCACTCAGATGGGCAAATCGAGGAGTGAGGGGTGGAAAAGCAGGTGGAAAGCAGGGCTCCATCCCGGCTGGGTGCATTACAAGGTGCCAGGGTTCTCTCCGAGGGCAGATCTGGCCAACTGCAAGCTGATGACCTTCCCTGTTGGAATCTACAAAGCCATGAGGAGCGTCACCGAGGGGATCCATCGCATCTCCCTGGCAAACAACGAGCTCAAGTCCATCACCAGCCGATTTGTCACCACCTTCAGCCAGCTGAGAGGTGAGGGACAGCCACTTCCACACCCCCGGCACCCTCAAAGAGCCCCCAGGGGCACAGCACTGGGGAGTCTCCCCTCTGCAGTTTTCACTCCTCTGTGCTCACACCTCATTCCAAGCAGACTTATCCAGACCCCCAAAAATCCATTTTTCCTTATCGTTCCCACCCCTTGCAGGAAGAGGGCACTGGTTTTGCTCACACTCATCCTGCCAAACTCATGTTCTGACACCTTCCAGCAGTGGCCAGGCTGCTGTGGGGGTCATTCATCATCCTCCAGCTCCCTCCAAGGAGCTGGAGCCGCTCCTGTGGATAACGGGGCATGGCAGGGATGGGGCATTCCAGACTGCTGAAGGCATGTTGGCTTGGTGGTGGTTAATTAGTCTCCCTCCTGAGACATCAGTGAGAGTTAATCACTGCAGGAAATGGGGATGATCATCAGTGCCATGGGGACACATCCCTGTGGAGCCCAGTGAAAGCAACCAGAAGCTAATCCACCAAAATACGGCCATGCAAGCACTCAGAGCATTCAGTACCACCATGCTAAACACTGGAAACTGGACTGGGGCTGCTCTGGCAGCTTATAAAATCAATTATTTCGCTTGCAGAATGTGCCACACAACTGCCACTGTGGTGTGTGTCTGGGGAGGCTTCTCTTGTTGTGGAGCTGGAGCTCCTCTAGTCTGGGGAAAAGAAACATGTCGAGCAAAGGAAATCAATTTTTGTTTGCTAGACAGCACAACGAGCCCTGAAGGGAAAAAAGTTTGGTTTCCCAGCAAGGGCTTTGTTCCACCAGCGAACGGATCACTCCAGCAATGAACCTGCCAGGTCTCAGCAGGGCTGTTGCTGGGTAGAGATGCCTCAGGGCTGGGGACAGCCTGAATAAGGCAGGACCTATAAATACCAGGTATTAGCAGGGGCAGGGTAGCTCCTGTGGGTATTTATAGAGCAGAAAGCCCTGTGTCACTGGAGAAGGGTGCTGGGACATCGGGGTTTGGGTTCTGTTCCCATGGCTTATGGACTTTGGGGGAGGAGCGCTGCTCCTGGCCCCGCTGGAGCTCATTGCTAGGGAAACACCACAGAAGGATAAACTCTACAGAGTTATTTTTCACGTATAGGAACTCTTCCACCATTCTGTTTATTCCTCAGGAGGGTTTCAGGCACATGAAGATAAGCCATGGCAAGTGTCCATTGGGGAGGTAATTGTGCTGATTTTACTAGGAAATATTCGTCATTTCTACATCCCCTGCTTGCATAATGCAGCACAGGTTTCATTAGCAAAGCCTGAGGAAGCCAAGAAAAACATCCGCCCTCAAAGTGGCATTCCCAGCAGGCAAAAGTACAATGGCATACCACGGGAAATAGCAAAACATTCCCATTTTTGCAGTTGGAAACCCACTGCTGGACCTGGCAGCCCAAGAGGCTGCAAATTAAGCTATTCGTGAATTATTTCACCACCACCTCTCTTCACAGAACTCAACCTGGCAGGCAACTACCTGCACCGCCTGCCCGAGGAAATCACCTCCCTGCTGCACCTCCGGGCCATCGACCTCTCCCGAAACAGGTTCCGGCGCTTCCCCGAGCCCCTGGCCACTGTCCCCTCCCTGGAGACCATCGACCTGGGAGAGAATGAGATTGCAGGTGAGGAGGGCCTTCTCCCACAGGAGGTGAGGGCACAGGGGTGCAGGGCAGGTGCTAAATAGCCAGAGCCCCTTTAGCCACGTGCCTTTCCCGTGTTTTCACTGCACCCCAGGGAAAAGCCGCTGCAGGCGCTGAGGGAATCAAGCCCCATTCGAGTTTCCCTGTTCACCGCACCGGGATACGGCTCTTTCAGGCGCCTCCAGCTGGGCTGACTCAAAATCACCAGATTTCTTTAAAAAAGAGACGTGACTGCAGAGCCCAGCCCCAGGGGTGCTGGGCTGGGATGTTTGCTGCCGGGCAAAGCAAGGGCACAAGCCCACCTGAACATTCCCCAGAGAGAGTAGGAGCCGCAACACTACAAAACCCCCTAAGAATGAAATGAAAGGAACGGTAAGAGCCGCTCATCCCTCAGCCCTGCAGTGACAGGAAAATCTTTCATGTGCAAAGCTGAAGCCTTTGGAGTCCCCAAAAGCCGGGCAAAGGGGGCAGCTGTTGCACACGGATAAAAGGGGATTTATGCAGGAGGGAGCTTTCAAAGAGCCCAGGTTGGAGCATCCCACAGCCCACACGGATCCCCAGGGAGGTGAATATTGAGTCCGCTCGATTCTGCTGTTTTATCTGGGATTGCTTCAGCTGCTGCTGGGAAAGCTGCTCCCTGAAACACGGGTTTTATTAACAGCATCACATCAGCTGCTCCCCAGCTGTGCCTGCAGAAACACTATATGTTAAATATTGCTCCCATGGGAGCCAGAGAAACCAGGCTCCCCTTGGCTGCTGGTTGTCAGACTTGGGGAAAATAAAAAAAGAGTAAAGTTTAACAATTTCAAGGTAAAATGTTTTAGGGACATATCTTAGTAGTGCACACAATGCTGTCTGGCTTCAGAAACAGGTGAGATTGTCTTATTTTACACATTTTCTGGAAAAGGAAAAGGTAGAGGCTACAAAGCCAGGGGGCTTCAGCCCATTTTTCCAAGGAAACAAAAGTCTGGGCAATCACACTGCTCCTGCCAGTCCTTACCAAATACCTTCCAGGCCCACCTGCACGTGAGTTTGTGTTATATATATATATGTATATATGTATGTATTTTTACATATTAATATGGTTTTATACTCTATCTTCGAGCTTGTACTTATATTTATATACATATATAGAAATATACATACATGTATATATACACCTTCTCCTCCCATGCCAACCTGGCACAATAGTGGAAGGAGAGTTAGGGAGAGTCCATCACCTTGAATTTAACTGGCACAAATTTAGGTTTTCCTTAACAGCCATGAACTGGAGGTTGTAGGTAATGTTTTCCAGCTAAAGGGAAACAAGAGTAAAAGGAGATTAATTAATGCCTGCCTGGAGCCTGTGGGCTCTGTGAAAGGAGACATTTAATGCCACAACCTTCCCTTTTCATCTCAATAAGCTCTTAAACTCGGACTGTAATTATGTATATATTACTGTCAGTGCTTTTAACTCTTTCCCTGATAATTAGACTTATATCAAATCAGGGTTTTAAGTTCCCAAATCCATGGGGATGCTTGGATGCCTGGAGCTTCAGCTTCTCTTTCCCTTATTCCTTGATTAATAGTTCAATGGAGACGACGTTGAGACTGCTGCCAAGGCTGGGCAGGTCACTGCCGGGGGCAACTGGGGTTAATTGTGTCCTCCCATGTAGTGATGGGACAAGGGGGAATGGTTTTAAACTGAAAGAGAGTGTGTTTGGTTTGGATATTAGGAAGAAATTCTTCCCTGTGAGGGTGGGGAGGCCCTGGCACAGGTTGCCCAGAGAAGCTGTGGCTGCCCCAGCCCTGGAAGTGTTCAAGGCCAGGTTGGACGGGGCTTGGAGCCACCTGGGCTGGTGGAAGGTGTCCCTGCCCATGGCAGGGGCTGGAGTGAGATGATCTTTAAGGTCCTTTTCAACCCAAACCATTCCATGGTTGTATGGTTCTACCACCACCCTTGATGTGAGATAATGGCACAGAAAAGGCATTTTTGTTAATAACCACAGAGGAGCCAGTGAGTTTGGCACCAGCAGGTTTGGAGGAGCCTCGGAGGAGCTGGTGCCACCAAAGGATGTGGGTAATGCTAAAAGGTGACAGGGAAGCAGCTCTGAGCTCAGCAGGGTCCTTTCCCCTTCAATTTGCAGCCATACCTGGCTGTTAGTGCTCATCACCAGCTCCTCAGACACCTCACAGCCCTTTCATACACACCTCCTCAGATGCCTCCCAATCCCTCAGCATCCCTTTCATCTGAAGGAACTGGGTTTGTCACTCATCATATTCTGCTTTAATTAGGAAAAGCCTTTTTTGCCCCTTTTTTGTTTGACTGGTGAAGCCAGCACAAATAGTTGAGGCTCAAACACAAATGTCTTATCTGCTGGGAAGCCAGCAACAGATGTTTTGGGTTGTTTACAGAGGAATTTGGGGCTCCCATGGCACAACCTTACAGCTACAGGCTGCACTATGTGCCCTGCCTGTCCCTTCATGCCGGGGTGAGTCACCACTCCTTACCTGGAATTAAGGTGCAGAGTTGGGCTTGTTTCCACTCAGAGCAAGGCTTGGTCCCTAAAATAATTCCCTTAACTCCCTAAATTCAAGCGAAGTGGGGGTAAGCACTTTTAACTTTATCACACTGCACAGACCTAGAAGATGATTAAACTGGAAGATCTGTGAAAAAATAATATTATTTTTGTGCCTCAAGGGGAAAAAAAGGCAAAATGATACAGGAGAATTGCAGTGAAAAAATCCACCATGAAGAAGAGTTATTAAAAAACAATCATGTGAAGCTCTGCCTGATGAGAGATGAGTTGCTAAGGAATACATGTATGGAAAATAACACTGGTTTCTGGAGGAGAATGAGGGAAAAAACAAAGGCATCGAAGTGTTTGAGCTTTTTTCCAGCGTAAAGTAAGTTTCATGGTCTAAAAATCACATAATCATCCAGCTATAATTACAACACCACAGTTCTGCTCTAGGTGTTGGCAGAAGAAATGGGAGCTGGGATAAAAAAGGCTCTTGGTCTTTTAGTGACCAAATTAAGAAGAAATTGGTTTTGGTAAATCAGGCAGGCCCAAAATATAGTGATTTGGAGCAAAAAAATCTATCACCTTTGAATTACCTAAATGGTTAGTTTTTTGTATCAGTTTCATTCCTCTGCCATCAGTGGATTCACATTGGGACCATCCAGGAGAAATGCACTTTTTCTTAATGTTAGGTTCATAAATGTAATGTTTTCTAAAGGAAAACACCCAAATTCATGGAAATTGCAAAATAGGAGGGTTCCTGTTGATGGCCAAGAGCCATTTTGCAGCCTGTCCAAAGAGGGCAAAGAGCACATGCTCTCCTGCTAGCCTGGTAAAGGCTCCTGGGCATTGCAACACTGGGAATAAAATCAGGGAATAAGTCTTTGAATACCAGTTTAGTGCCCCAGCAGGGGGTTTATTAGGACCGGGAGAACTGGAGGGCAGTGTCCGCATTGAATATCGTGGTGTTCTCGCAAAGACATTTCACAGAATGACAGAATCATTGGAAAAGCCCAACCCATAACGATCTGCTTGAGTAGACGTGTAATCTAGGATTTTATTGTGTTTCTGTTGCGATCAAAGCCTGCAGAGCTTTGATCAGGAGCAGGTTGAGCTCCAGGCTGTCCATCACGAGGAGCTTCCCCCGCTCCGCCTCTCCGAATTCCCCGGCAGGAGACGCCGGGAGGGGTTCTCAGCTCCGCGCTGTCTTTGCAGAGGTGCCGACGGAGAAGTTGGCGTCCATGGCATCGCTGCGGAGCCTCAACCTGCGGGACAACCCCGTCGGCCCCGAGGTGCGGCTGCTCGTCCGGCCCCTCGTCCCCTTCGACCTGCTGCTGTCCCCAGAGGAGCCCATCCCTGAAGCCTGACAGGGGCTCGGGGTGCCCAGGCGAGCTGTCCCGAGGGGCGACTGCCCACGAGAGTGATTTGGCTTAGGTCAGTCCCTGCTGCGCCCCTATTCCTGTCCCAAACCTGCGGCGAGGCAGCCAGTCCCTCATTTTACTTTAATGAAAAGCGAGCAGCGGGGCTCCTCCGTGAGCGGATGGCTCTGCCGGCTCCCGAGCCAGGGAATCTCCCGCTTGTGTGTTTGGGGGATGCAGAGGAGCTGCAGTGCATGCGGTGCGAGGTTTGGGTAAAGCCGGGGGAAGTTGGATGTTCGGCTCCATCCTTCCTGCCTGGGCGGCGACGGGGAGCAGCCGGGACGGTGGGGGACATCCCTGGGGCCGTAAGGGTTCGCCCTGGAATCGCTGACATCTCGGTGTGCCAAGTGCCTGATTAAACGCTTTCCTGTTACACCAAGGGGGTTTGTGTCTGCTTAAATTTGAATTATCAGTCTTCCCCTTAAAGAAGCCGCTTCGTACGTCTCCACAGCTGCTCACTGCAGCCTCCGGCTGGATTCTGCACAGACCTCAGCAGTATTTCCTTGGCAAAATCCTTGGTTTTCCAAGGATTCTTTTGTTTTCCCTCTGGTTTTTTTTCCACCATGGAAATTGGAGCAAACCAGTAGCTGCAGGTTCCCACACGCTGCTCACCCCGTGGGTGTCCCCGGGTGTGTGCACCCATCTCCTCGGGGCTGTGGGTCCTCAAGAAGTGCTGTTTTCTCTCCCAGGAAGAAATGTCCTGGAGAGAGCAGCTCCTCGGTGTCAGGGAGGCCACTGCCAAGCACACTCGTGTCCCAGTAGCAGCTGCCTGTGAAAAGGAAAAACACAAACTCCTGGGAGAAACCACAGGTGTTATCTCAAAACGGTTTGTTTAAACGTCTCCCTGTTTTGCTCCTTTGGGTTTTTTTTAAGAGACAAACACTTCCCAGTGGCGTTTGTCCAGCCAGGACAGGTTAATCCTGTAAATCCTTCTAGACTTGCCAAACTTTGGTAAAGGCCATGGTAAGAAGCGAGTTGTTGATATTGGGAATACTGGAGCAGCTTGGAGTCAGGACCATCATCCCTAAAGATCGTGTTGCTTTTCCCTACTGCATGGGGTGATGGAGGGGGGTCCTCCCCACCCGCGTTGTGGCTCCTGGCATGTTTTCCACCCCGGCGTTGCTGGGGACACCGGCCATCAGCTGCCAGCATCAGTGTGGGGACCTCGGAGGCAGCGAGGGGGACGTAGACCCCGACCCTCCCCAGGGGAGCAAACCTGCTCCCTCTCTCTCCTGGTCTCCCTGGTCCCCCCGCGCTGGCTCATCCCTGGGGAGGCTGCGTGTGGGTGCCCCGGTGGTATCCATGGCGATGGGAGGCTGTCCCCCCGCCGCCCCCTCCCCTTCTCCGCCGCAGCCCGAGCAGCCGCAAGCGGCGCGGCGGCACCGCGGCAGCGGCTCCGCGGTAGCGGCACCGGGGCTCGGGACCGGGGAACCGGGGGAGGGACGGGGGCAAAACTGCCCCCCACCCCCGGCGGCAGCCCCCGCGCGCCAGCGATGCAGCCCCCGGAGCCGGGTCGGGCCGGCGGAGGTGAGTACCGACCCCCGGTTTGTTTCATTTGATCCCCCCGCAAAAGCCGGCCCCCCGTCCCCAGCCCCCTGTTCCATCAGCCCAGTCTTTTCCTGCGGTGGTTTCCCACAGCCGGGCAGGGAGGCAAGCGGTCCCTCGCCCCCCGCCCGGTACCCCCTTCCATGCCTGCATCCCTCCATCCATTCATCCATCCGTCCACCCATTCATCCATCCACCCATTCATCCATCCACCCATTCATCCAGCACCAACCCTGGCTGCTCAGCCACCCCTTATTTTCCTTTCCCCGTCTTCCACCTCGCTCTTAAAACCACCTCTAATTCCATAGGACACCCACCTCCCGCTAATGCTGCACTGCAGCCCAAAAAAGGTTAAGTCCAGCAAAGTTTTGGGGTTAACATTGTACATTTTGGGCAATCTCGTTACAGTCTTTGCTCCTGCTAACGAAGGAGCACTCCTGCTAACGAAGCTGGGTCATGTGAGTGCGTCTGATGCCGACTGGCTGGAGAATCTTGTCCCCCAGTCCCGCTGCTTTCTTGCCTCTCCAAGACGCTCCTTCCCCTGTGTCCCTGGGCTGCAAACCCGCCCAGCACCTTTCTAAAGCCCGGTTGGAAACGTCTTGCCCAAATCCTGCACCCCGGACACGGTCATAGGGGCTGGAGGGGCCCTTCCTGCGTGCAGGAGCCTTGGAGAAGCCCAGGCAGTCCCGGTGGCTCGAAAAGCGCCTTGGCTGGCGAGCTGAGCACCGGCACCGGCACAGGGATGGGGGATGCTCCAGCTGCCCATCACGCAGCGGCTCTGGGGGCTTTCTCAGAGCAGGGCTGACCTGCAGGCAGTTAGGCTGAACCTTAGAGATAAAATATGCCTTTTCTTGCCTTAAAATTGCAGGCTGGGTTTTCCCGGTGTCAGTCCCGTCACCACTGCAGGCAGCTGCTGCTCCCGGCATCCTCCCGCGTCCCTGCCTGCGTAACGCTGGGGAAACCCGAGGGTGGGAGCTGCCCAGACCCGCTCGCCGTTAAATCCTTAGTGACAAAATTCCATCCCCCACTCCATCAGAAGCTCCCAGATAATGATCAGAGTCGTAATTATTGCTTTATACCTTAAACGGAGGGCAAGGTCTCCTCTGCCCCAGTCTCTCTCCCTCAGGTACTGCAGGTTTGCCAGGGAGAATAAGAGTTTAGGGAATCTCAAACTGTAAACCTTGGAAGCACAAGGAGAAGCAGCAGCAGCCACCCGGGAGCAGGGATGCTCCCCAGCCAGCCGTGACGGGGACCACATGGATACAGCTTCCCAAAAGGCCAGAGCACTGAAATGTCAAGATGTGGATTCATTTCCTTGCTTTATCCCCAAAAAAACCCATGTGATCAGGATGCCTTCTGGGCTGCTCTAATTCCTCATCAAAAGAGTTATATAAATAAGAATGACTTAAAAATGAATGATATAAAATAATGATTCACCTGACGTGCTGCAGTACCCTGAGCTGTGTAACCCAAGGACGGGGAGACTTGCTGGGCCACTGTGATGATCCCAACAGGATGTGTCCCAGCCAGGCTGGGCATTGGAATAAACATGAAAGCCCACTTTGAGGGTATTAAGAAATGAAGGGAATAATTGCTTTACCCTCTCCCAGCTTCATTTTCCTGCCTTCCCTTCCCCAGGCCCTTCCAGTGGCACCTGGTGGCCAAACGGCACCACAAGCTACAGTCACCTCCTGAAGGAGAACTACACCTTCCTGGCCTACTACCAGCATTCCTCCCCTGTGGCCCTCATGTTCATCCTGGCCTACACCTTCATCTTCCTCATGTGCATGGTCGGCAACATCCTGGTGTGCTTCGTCGTGGTGAAGAACCGCCAGATGCGGACGGTCACCAACATGTTCCTCCTCAACCTGGCCATCAGCGACCTGCTGGTGGGCATCTTCTGCATGCCCACCACCTTGGTGGACAACCTCATCACAGGTGAGCAGGGCAGTGGAGGGGAGAGACACAAGACAGGGGAGAGAAAGTGGTGGGGGGAAGGAACATCCCCCACTCACCTTCTGCCCCCCACGTATGAGGCCAAGCCCTGGGTGGTGTTTTTGGTGAGGATGAGAAGGGCACGTGGTGGCCTCTCAACCACACCTGAGGAAAGGTGTGATTTCACTTAGAGTTCCTATTTTAGGGGGGAAACATCCTTTTTTTTTTTTCTTTGAGGTTTTGACTATTTTTGGCAAAATAATCTTAATGCTGCATTTGCATATTTATTTAAAGTTCAGCCCTTCTTCATCAAGCAACCCTGAAAAAAACCCTCTTCTTCCTGCATCCATCTTCTTCTGTGATGGCTCAGCCGTGCCCGTTGCCCTTTCCAAAGATAAGGGGTGACATTTGCCAGAGTTCAGCCACAGCGGCAGCCAGGCCACAGGGCAGAGTTTGTGTTTATTGATTTATTGTGTTTATTGCCTTGGCATTGGGGTCAAGAAACAAGATGAAAGTCCTTCTGATTGATGATCCCAAGGTAGGTCCCCATGATAACAGCTCAAGCCCTAGACAAGGGCAGGAGAAATGGCAGCCACCATCTTCCTTGAGTTCACAAGAGTGTCATTTTTTTACCTATTTTGGGTTTTTTCTCCAAGCATCTGTGCTGCAAAAGGCCATGTCCGTATGAGCTCCCCCTTAGGAGCAGGATTTAGCATCCCCCAGCAACAACACAGTGGATGGGGACATCTAAAGGGAGCTGGCCAAGCCCAAGGCACCTACAGCCTCCACGGTGTCCCCTCACAGGTTGGCCCTTTGACAACACCATGTGCAAAATGAGTGGCCTGGTGCAGGGCATGTCCGTCTCCGCCTCCGTTTTCACACTGGTGGCCATCGCCGTGGAGAGGTACGTTGGCTTGGGAGTGTGGGAATGTGGGAATGTGGGAATGTGGGGCCAACTGCCTCCAGCAGCTCCAGGTGTCCTGTGTGGTTTCCACCACGGGAAAGCTCCTGGGGATGTCAGGAGCGTGTCCCAGCTCTCCATAAGGACCACTAAGCTGTCCACGGGGCATTCCAGCAAGCTGTCCTTCCCCACCATGAAAACACCGAAGCTGGAGACACCCCAACCTACCCCTGCCACCAAAAGCGTTATGTGAAGAGCAACCCACCTCACCCTCCCTCCACACCCCCGGGTCCCGGCCGTCCTCCTTCCCCAGGGATGTCCCAGTAGGTGCCCAAAGCCACTGCCATCTGCCCTCCCATAGGTTTCGCTGCATCGTCCACCCGTTCCGGCAGAAGCTGACGCTGAGGAAAGCCCTGCTGACCATCGCCATCATCTGGGTGCTGGCCCTGCTCATCATGTGCCCCGCTGCCATCACCCTGACTGTCACCAGGGAGGAGCACCACTTCATGGTGGACACCTACAACAACTCCTACCCTCTCTACTCCTGTTGGGAGGCCTGGCCCGAGACGGGGATGAGGAGGATCTACACAACCGTCCTCTTCTCCCACATCTACGTGGCCCCGCTCGCCCTCATCGTCGTCATGTACGCCCGCATCGCCTTCAAGCTCTTCAAGTCGGTGGCGCCTGCCCATGGCCGGGAGGAGCCGGAGGGAAGGAGGATCTCCCGCAGGAAGGCCAAGGTCATCAACATGCTCATCATCGTCGCCCTCTTCTTCACCATCTCCTGGCTGCCCCTCTGGACGCTGTTGCTGCTGACGGACTACGGGTGGCTGAGCGAGGGCCAGCTCCACCTGGTCATCGTCTACGTGTACCCCTTCGCCCACTGGCTGGCCTTCTTCAACAGCAGCGCCAACCCCATCATCTACGGCTACTTCAACGAGAACTTCCGAAGAGCCTTCCAGGAGGTCTTCAGGAACCCCCTCTGCTGGCTCCGGTGCCGCCACCGCAGGCCCTACACCCCCCGGAGCCACGGCCACGGGACCTTCCTCGGCACCCGCAACCGTGTCTTCACCCAGGCACGGAGCAGCGACTCGCCCCCCGTGTGCGAGTCGGGGCCGCTGGCCCTGCGCCGCGCTGGGGCCCCCGCCTGGGACGGCTGAGGGGCCTCTGGACTGAGGGCTTGTGGGGTGGGGAGAGGGGATTTGGCACCTCGTGGGCCACAGGTCACCAAAATAAAGGCACGTCCCACCAATGCCACGTCCCTGCCTTGGCTCCTCTGCTCCCCCCCCAGCACCACCCAGAGGGCCCCAGCTGAGCCCCCCGGCACCACAGGCCCCTGCTCTGTCAGTACCCCCTTCATGCAGCTCCAGTCCAGCCATGGGGCCATGGAGTGTGGGGACCAGGGAGCAGGGAGGGAGAATGGGCTGTCCCAGGCTGTGCCATGCTTGGAGAACTGTGCAGGCCTTTGCTGGCCCATACCAGGCTGTGCTGGCCCAAGCCATGCTGTCATGGCCGTGCTGCACCATGCCATACCATAGTGCTGTGGATGTCTAGGCTGGACCAAGCCACGATGGGCTGGCTGGACCGAGCCGTGTTGTGCTGGATCAAATCACGCCATGCTGGACCAAGCCACACCATGCTGGATCCTGCCCTGCTATCATGGCCATGCCAGACCATGCCAAAGCACACTGCTGTGGCCACAGTGGACCAAGCCACCCCATTCTCTTGTGGCCATGTCGGACCATGCCACCCTGTACTGCTGTGGCCATGCCATGTCATCCCATGCTGTTATGGCCGTGCCGTGCCAGACCATGGCAGTCCATGCCACCCCACACTGTTATGGCCATTCCATACCATCCCACCCTATCCCATCCCATTCCATCCCTGTCCCACACACCTCATCCCATCCCATCCCCCCCAGTCCCATCCCATCCCATCTCACCCATGTCCCACCCACTCCATCCCTGCCCCATCCCATCCCATCCCTGTTCCTGTCCCTGTCCCATCCCATCCCATCCTTGTACCCTCCTATCCCATCCCTGTCCCATCCCATCCCATCCCGTCCCTGTCCCTGTCCCTGTCCCATCCTATCCCATCCCATCCCATCCCTGTCCCCATCCCATCCCTGTCCCATCCCATCCCTGTCCCCATCCCATCCCATCCCATCCCATCCCATCCCGTCCCTGTCCCATCCCTGTCCCATCCCTGTCCCATCCCATCCCTGTCCCCGTCCCATCCCATCCCGTCCCGTCCCGTCCCGTCCCGTCCCATCCTTGTCCCCGTCCCATCCCATCCCTGTCCCCGTCCCATCCCATCCCGTCCCGTCCCGTCCCGTCCCGTCCCATCCTTGTCCCCGTCCCATCCCATCCCATCCCATCCCATCCCATCCCGTCCCTGTCCCATCCCTGTCCCATCCCTGTCCCATCCCATCCCTGTCCCCGTCCCATCCCATCCCGTCCCGTCCCGTCCCGTCCCGTCCCATCCCGTCCCGTCCCGTCCCGTCCCGTCCCGTCCCACCCCATCCCATCCCGTCCCATCCCATCCCATCCCATCCCATCCCATCCCATCCCATCCCATCCCATCCCATCCCTGTCCCACCCGATCCCGTCCCATCCCAGCCCATTCCCGCCGCGTGGCGCAGGGCGGTCCCGGTCTCCCTGCGGCGCCTGCGCAGTGCGCGGCGGGGGGCGCGGCGCGGCGCAGGCGCGGAGCGGCGGCAGCGATGTCGGGGTTCAGCGTGGAGGAGCGCGCCGCGCCCCACAGCGCCGAGTACCGGCTCTTCTTCAGTGAGTGCCGCCGGGCACGGCGACCCAGCCCCGGCGGGCCGCGGGGAGCCTGCCGGGCGCCCTTCTCCCTCGCCCGCCTCGCTCCCCTGCGCGCCCGCGTGGGTCCTGCCCGCGTGTCCTTCAGCATCTCACTCCCCCCCCGCTTCTCCCCTTGCCTTGCAGAGGATGCCGCCGGGCGATACATCTCCCCCTTCCACGATATCCCCATCTACGCGGACGCCGGGAAGGTAAGAGGGGATCCCGAAACACCAGGGGGATCAGGAGGTCCTGGAACATCCAGGGAGTCCCGAAACACCCAAGGGATCGGTGGGTCATGAAATACCCGGGGATCGGGGGTCCTGAAAAACCCAGAGTTTGGGGGATCCTGAAAAACCCAGGAGATCAGGAGGTCCTGAAACATCCAGGGTCCTGAAACACTCAAGAGATCAGGGGGTCCTGGAACATCCAGGAGGTCCTGAAACACCCAGGGAACTGGGGGTCTGAAGTATCTGGGGGTCCTGAAACACCCAGGGAACTGGGGGTCCTGAAATCCCTGGGGATCAGTGGATCCCAAAACATCCAGGGGGTCCTGAAACACCCAGGGATCAGGGGTGGAACACCCGGGGGAGGCTCCCAGCTCCCCACAATGCAGGAGCACCTGAGGAAGGCATCGCCTGACTGTGCAGGGAGTGGGTTTCTTGCTGTCCTGGCCTCGGGTGGAGCGACCCAGGAGAAGAGAATGGGTGATCTCATTCTCATTTTTGCATCTGAGATGTGAGTAGTTGGCTCGAGCTTACCCATAAAGGGGTTTGGGGTTAAAAAAAGCAGTTTTCTGTTCAGCTGTAATATCTACATCCACTCCTATGGGTGCTGCATATTTCAGGCTTGGGGTTTCACTGCAGTGCAGCCACTTTATGCCTGCAGTGTAATCCAACACTGAACAGAGGGTAAGGATGTTGAATTCCTGCTTTAGCATCTCCTAGGACCTTGTGCCTCTCAGAACCTGCCCCATGCAGTGCTGCAGGGCTTTCACATCCTTTCAGCAGCCAGCTGTGAGTCAAATTAGGCTGTTCTGAACCAGAAAAGCCCCAGCTCCAGGAAGCCAAAATGGTTGTGATTCATTTTTCACTGACTGCACATTCACTGGCACCTTGAGCTCTCTGACTGTGTTCTGTGCTGTTGTAGCTCATCTCTTCCTCTAATATGTACTAAAAAGCTGTGCAGCTTGAGAAATGCAGTGGATGAGCTAATGTTCATTAGATAGAGATGTAATTCAGAGGTGTAGAGTGGTTCTGGGAAAGGAAAAGAATATTCTGAGTTGAGAGATGAATGTCTGAAAAAAGCAGCGGATTGAGCTACTGAGGTGGAGGTGATGGAGCTACCTGGGGTGCTCCAGGAAGCCTGAGGTGGCTTTTGCCTGCTCAGAAGGGAAATGATGGATTGTAGTCATCAAGGACAGAGGTGAAGCAGTTCCTATGGCCGAGTGGGGAAGCAGTTTTCAGTGCAGGTGTCTGAAAGGTAACCCCAGACAAGGCAAATCCGGATAATCCTGCTTTGCAGATGCTCGCAGAACAGGGGAGGAAGGAGCAGGGGAGTGAGCACAGTGGTGGGGAGGGTTTCCATGGACTGGTAATGCTTAACAGGGGAAACCAAGCTACTGGTGTTTACCTGAGGCACACAGGGCTGCTGCCAGCACCTCCGTGCCAAGTCATTCAGAGAAAAGAGTCCCAGGCACTGAAGGTCTCAGTCCCCAAAGTTACACAATGGTGCTGATCACACCGGGCCTCCCTCTGTGGCTCGAGTGCCTCTGCACTGAGGTTTAACTCATTACTGAGCAGGTGGGTTGCCAGCTCTGTTACAGAGCCCAGCTCAGAGCCAAAGGTTGTCTCACTCTGTCTGGGCTCCTTGATCTTTATCCTTAGACTCCTAAGACGCTGAGAGGATTGCAGGGTGTTTTTTCCGGTCTGGGGCTGGGCTGTGTTGGTCTTATCTGTACCTGAGTGCCTTGGAACGACCTTGGGCTGCTCACTGAGTGTCTTAGGCCAAGGCAGATCTGACAGTGGGGGAACTCCAAGCCTTACAAAGATGCAGCTCCAAGTCACCTTTCCCTGCCTGCAGAGCCGTGAGCACCCTGCCCAGCCTGATCCCAGTGCCTCATTCCTCTCCTCCAGTTAGGAATAAAAACAGGGTGTACATTTTTACATGCAAAACGCAAATGAGCAGTGACCCCTGCAATTAAGGGGGGTAATAAACCTCTGCTAGGGCAGGGTGTGAGCAAAGTCAGTGATGCAGCAGTGCTTGTTGCACAGTATCAGTCTAATAATGGCACAATACACGTTCGAGGGACTTTGCTGTGCTAATACAGCTTAAGGTGGGGATTAGAAACCTTGGCCAGGCTAGGGAGCAAGGTTTGACTTTTTGTTGAAAAGCCATAATCTCTTCAAGCAGCAGATGTTGAGGTTCAGGTGTGGAAAAGCTTTTCTGGATGAGGAGGCTGACACTGAGGTCTCAAGAGGCCTCAGCCCAACGGGATCAACAGGAGATGTTTCCAAGCATCACCTGTAAACTAAATACTGCAAGATGTGGTTCTGCATTTCTCCTCCCCCACCTTTATCCTCACACCATGCCATTAACGAGGTTTTCTTTTATAGGAGTGTCAGCTTGGAGAGAGGGTATCCTTCCCTACATCAGACAGATATTTGGGAGTGATGTCCTCGGTCATTCAGGGCAGAACATAGATACCCACATTATTAAGTTGGTGGCTTGTTCCTGTTAGTCTTATCTTTTCTAGATGGCCAGAGCGGCCCTTGCTGGAACATTAAGCACTTTGTATTTAATAAATATGCCCCAAACCTCCTTTTGTTACGTCCAGGATAGTTTGTGTGCAGCTGTCTTCAGTTCATTTAACCTGCTGTTCTGTGTCCTAGGAATGTGATGGGGATGTTTGTAGGTGGCAACTGATGGAGAATGTGGGGGTAACCTGCAGAATGTGTGGGTAACCTCAATCTGGCCTTTGCTGGGGTCTTTTCTGGGATTCAGCTTTAAGTGATGACATGTGACTGACTGGGCTATGGGAGTTTCATCAGCTGCATCAAAAAAAAAAAAACCACAGAAAAAAATCTTAGGGTTTCATGGGAGCTGGCTGGCATGTGTTTCCTAGTTTAAAGTGTGGTCTTCCTTCCCACTCACTGATGTTTTGCTTTCTTCAGAATGTGTTCAACATGGTTGTGGAAGTACCTCGATGGACAAATGCTAAAATGGAGGTAATTACATTACAGTTCCTAGCAAAGGGGCTTGAGCTGACTAAGTCTTAATCTTTGGCTCTGCTGATTCTCTCCTTCTCAATCCCACCTCCAGAATCAGAGTGGTTTCTAACTTCTCCTGTCAGTACTTGCTCAATGCTAGAGGTCTGGCATGGAAGCTGAGATTGCAGAAGTTTGCCTGGGTATTCTTCTGTGGCTTCTGATTAAAGCAGCATTTTATGGCTCTTAACCCCATGTGATTCTGATGCTTGGGAGTCTGCTGAAAACTATATCCCAGGAGATGGCAATGCAACAGGAAAATGGAGCTGTCCAGTGTCTGCTGTTGGGTTCAGGGTCAGCTCCTGGTCTCTTGGCTTGTCAGTTCCATTTAAAAAAAAAAAAATCACTTGTTTTTTCCATAGAGAGCAAAGCAGAGGGATTTATGCAACTTTTCTTTCAGATTGCAACAAAGGAACCCTTAAACCCAATTAAGCAAGATGTGAAGAAAGGAAAGCTGCGCTACGTAGCCAACGTGTTTCCCCACAAGGGCTACATCTGGAATTATGGTGCCATCCCACAGGTACTGTGATCCATCCCAGTGGCTCATCCATGCTGGTGGGGAGGAGGGAGGATGCCTGTTATTGCCACTGTATCAATGAGCGAAAAGCTCAGCAAAGAGTCTGGCCTGGAACGTGGCATTTGCAGCTGGATATGTAATCCTGCTAATTGAGAGAACCTGTCAGGAAAACAGGGGTCTTTCTAAGCAGAAATCCCAACAGTTAGGCTTCTAGCTGATGTTATAAACAAGCTGTCAGAGGATGAGCAGCTGCTGATAGTGAGGTACCTGCTGTGCTGCTCCTCTCCTTGGCTGGACAGTAGCTGGCAGGTCCTTGGATGAAGGAAGCTGTCACCGTGCATCTGGCAATGCAGGGCCTTCAGCTCCTGCCTGGTGAAGCACAAAGAGCTTAAGTTTTATCCTAGTGGTACAGGATTTAGGCTGAATCTTTAAGGAAGATTCTTCTTGCCAACACCCACCACTGCACAGATGTGCTTTCTCAGAAGCCAACTGGCAAGGCGGGACCAACAGATAGGGGCATCTGGACACATGCTCTTAACTGGCTGCTAGATAAAGGGGGACTTGGAGGAAGGCTGTTTGCCCCTGATGTTCTCCAAGGCTGGGGTTTCCTTCAGAGAAATAAACTGTCAGTGTGAGATCCCAGGGAAACACTGAATTTGATAATTCTAGTCTTGATAGCAGTGCATGCTGAGCGTTGTCCCTACGTGACTTAACACAGGCTCTCAAACTCGAGTTGTTTTCTGCTCAGATGGATTCTGGAGCCCATTTCTTTGTGCAGAGTTGCATCTTTTGAAGCCTTTACTCTGTCATGTGTTAGTGGATCAAAGTTGTTTACTCATCAGGAGCTTAACACTTCCTTGTAGAGGAGTGTGGTAGTGATTGTGAACGGTCCTTCAGCACCACCCAGGTGTCACTACACCTTCCTGAACACTCTGGATTCCTTCTTTTTATATCTCAGCCCCCTTAGAGGTAGATGCCCCTTATGATGCAAGTGGGCATGGAGTTCTTTTGCTCCTGATCAGAAGCTGTTGTTTTTGGAGTCAAATGCCTTCTGCAGTCCTGTCTTTCAGTTTACACTCACCACTGTGGGTGAGATGGGACACTGGGTAGCACAGGGTGTGGGGCTCTGCATTCTTATCATTTTAATTGTTTAATTAAAAGGAAACAATACACCCTGTCTGTCTTCCATCTCTGCTGGACTGCTATCTGGAGCTCAGGAAACTTCTGTTAAGAAATGAATAGGGAGAGGAACAGGCAGGCAGCCAAATCAACGAGTGTTCTTTATAGATGTGAACTTCACCTTTAGGCAGCTGTGGAACAGAGGAGGAAGTCTGGAAAGTTGTTGAAAAAAGCTTTGTTGAAAGGTTTGTTGGTAGGAGGGAGCAGCTGACCCTTGGCAAGATAAGACCTTTTAACTGGGATTCAAACTTAGCAGGCACAAGTGAAAAAGTAGCCCAAGCACCAGTCCTGAAAGCGAGTGTGAAGTGGGCCATCATCTGTATCCTACAGGCACTGCATGCCTGAAACAAACCTGCTTTTTTTTTTTTGGAGTTCTTGTTCGCAGGTGTGGTTGACTTTGGTGTTGGGTGTTGGTTTTTTTCAGACTTGGGAAGACCCAGGTCACAAGGATGAAAATACTGGCTGCTGTGGAGATAACGATCCGATCGATGTGTGCGAAATCGGGAGCAAGGTAACGCATTCTAGAGGGTAACTGTCTTCTGAAACCTGCAATTAATGTCTCCAAAGTCAATTAGCCAGAGACATTATTTATTTCCTACCTCCTCCACCTTAAGCATGTGATGTTTCCCTCCACTGCCTCTGAAGATTGTTGTTGAGATGAGCCAAGGCTTATGAGCTGCTGATAAGCGAGACCTAATTTCGTGGTACCTGGCTGCTTGCTGAGCTCTTGTACAGCCTCCTGTCGTGCATTCCTTGGATGCATCAGCAGGGACACCAAGGTCTTTGTCCTTGCAGGTCTGCTCCCGGGGAGAAGTCATCAGAGTGAAGGTGCTGGGCACGCTGGCACTGATTGATGAGGGAGAGACAGACTGGAAGATAATTGCTATCAACGTGGAAGACCCAGAAGCAGACAGCTATAATGGTGAGTTACAGGAGGGAGGAGCAGGATTAATGCTTCCCTTTCTCCCAAGAGAGCCTGCAGGAGACTTCCAAGCCAGGACACAGGCTTGCTCCTTCTGTGCCACGGTATTAATCAGGTGTGAAGCTGGAAGGACAGCAGAACACAATGTTTTCAGGCCTACAGCAAAACATTTCACTGCTGTTTGTCACACCTTGTCAGTCCCCTGCACAGCCTGGCATTTTGAAGCAGTGTGGCTGTCCAGCCTGTCCTCAGTGTCTCTAATCACAGCTAAATGTGTCCAGGCTCCTGGGGGCAATCAGGACTGTGAGGATGAAACACTGACTTCCCTGTGCAGACACTCACTGTGTCTTTAGGGCAGTCAGTCTGAAATGTGGCTAAGGCTGCTTGAGGAGGGGCTGAAAGGGGGACAGCTCAGAGCAGCTGGGTAGAGCGGAGTAAATTCTGTTACTGCTTCTGGCTAACAAACCTCTTCTCCCCGCCTAGATATCAATGATGTCAGAAGGATGAAGCCTGGATACTTAGAAGCTACCGTGGACTGGTTCAGAAGATACAAAGTACCTGATGGAAAGCCAGAAAACCAGTTTGCTTTTAATGAGGAATTTAAAGACAAGGTAGGATCAGCTGTCTTGGTGCGAAGGCACGCTGTCCACACTGAGCTGGGGGGGTGTGGGGACACGAGTGAGCACTGGGTGAGAGAATGGATTTTTATGGAGCTGCTGATAGCTGACTTCAGTCATCCTGCTGTTTTTCCAGCCTACCACTCTTGCTTGTTTCCAGCTTGCAAGAATACTTGGAGAAAAAGCATGTGGTTATTGCCCTGGTGCTGTTGGATATTATCAGTTTTTCTTCTAGATGTCATTCATGTGGAATCACCTCAGGGCTGGGAGCCTCCGTGTCAGAACCAGGGTGGAAAACACTGGGTTTGTTTGCTCCTGCTCTGGAGCAAAGGCAGCTTGACATCAATCACCCTTTGCTTCCCTTGCTCATTGGCTTTGTTCCACTGCAACCTGGTGCAAGTTAAACTTCACTCAGGAGTTAAAACACTTCTTCCTTCAGGCGTGAAGTGTTCCCTCACGCCCTTTGAGTAAGGCTCTGCCTTGGCAGCAGTGTTCCCTGGGTTGGATCAGATCATCTGCTGCTCCTGAGTGGGTGAAATCCTGCTTCTGTGCCCTGCCCTGCCTGTCCTGGTGTGCCTTGAGGGGGTTAGTGAGGTAACTCAACTCCCAGAGCTCCAGACTTGGTGCAGAGGAGGGGAATTCCTCCAAAGCACTGTCTGGGAAAGAAAATAGAAGTCACAAAGGACTTGTCCCTTTCGGCTGTAGCACAGCACTAGGTTGGTTGGGCTGAGACATCTCACTGCCCCTCAGGATGGGTGAAACCAGAATCAAGGCAACCGGAAAATCGGGATAAAGAACCTCCCACATGTTCTGCAGTGTTTTATTTGGCTCTGTAGGGTATCAAACCAGGATATTTATTGCTGGTGTTCACACTAACAAAGAACTGTGTGTGCTTCCTTCTCTAGCTGACAGGTTAATGCTTGAGCATATACTGCTCATTCTTAAGGAAAGAAGCTGATATGCTTGGAAACAAATTCATTTTTAAATAATTGCAGAGCTTGATTAGCTGCGTGTCTCTTCCTGTTGGCCTGAATTATTTGCCTGGAGTGGAGGAGAGCTCCTGGGTAGGCCTGGATCAGCAACTGCTGGAGACAGACCGAGTGGGAGGAGCAGCGGGGTGGAGGTGCTTTTATGATGGAGCAGCACTGGCCCGAGACTGGAATATCTGTGTTCAGTTTCTCTTGGCCTCCAGCTCACTCGGTGACCTTGGTGTATCCTCCCATCTCAAAAACAAAACAATTCTCCTTGTAAAATCCTGGTGGTTTCAGCTGTTGTGCACTGGGAGGTTGCTGCTCTTCCTGAACAGCCCAGTGACAGAGGAGGAGGTTTCTTTCAGCCTCTTCCACGGTTAGAACTATCTACAATCAGCCTATAAATACTGTTCCATGTGACTGACAGTCTGGAGGAAATGGTCTAGTGCTGCCACGTAATGTGGTGTTTGTTCTCATCTCCACCCTTAGGATTTTGCTGTGAATGTCATCAAGAGCACTCATGAACACTGGAAAGCTTTAATAGCAAAGAAAACTGACGGGGGGGAGATCAACTGGTAGGTTCATGCTCATGGTGCTGTGCACCTTCCTTTTCCCTGGACAAATAACCCTGGAACTCCCTTTCCTGAGTGGTGCCATGCCCTCTGTTAGCTGCTGGCTGTCTCCCCAGGCCTTCCCCCTCAGCTTGGCAGCTTTAACAATAATCCTTAATATTCCATTATTCAGTACTCCCAGGGGAGGGACCAGGCTTGCACATTCTCACAAGGGTCCCTCTCTCTTCTAGCACAAACCTGACGGTGTCTGACAGCCCCTTCTGCTGTGGCCAAGACTGTGCAAAAGCTACTGTGGATGCAGTAAGTACAAATTTGAGCGCCCAAGCATCAGGAAAAGTGATATAATTTGTATAAACTGCCCTCTCTGTGTGAATGGCACATTGCATGCTCAGAATTTTTTAGGTGACCGAACACAGCACCTGTGTCTGATCAAACAGGATGGATGGTGGAGCAAGCCAGGCATTCCTCCAGAGGCTTCTCCTTGCCCTTAGTCATCTGGAAGATGGAATCCCAAATAGAGTTTGTGTGAAGGACTAAACTTCTGAACCAAAGCTTGGCTGTCAGCTTTTCAGAGAGTGGTTAAATATTTGGCCTTCCAAGAGCTTCACAGAACAGGTCCCTCTTTGAGAAAAGAGAGTGTGATTCCCTAAAGCCTTGCAGCCAGGGGCTTTGCATCCTTTGGAATGAAAAGCTTGGTGTTCCCTGTGTAGTACTCCTGTCCAGTTTCAGGAATTAATCACATCTCACTAGGCTTGTAAAGTGCTGCTGGCAACCCGAAAGGGGTCAGAGGAATGGGACAGGAAAATCAAAGTGCAAATCTTGCCTCGGTGTGTGGAAACATTACTGGAAACCCAAGGCTCTCTGTAGCCTCAGAGAGACTTTTAAAACCATCACCTTTGGTTTTAAAGTGCTGGTATCCTCTGGTGGCATCCTGATTAATTTGTGTGTTTTTGGAAGTACAGCCCCTGTGGAGGGAATGTCACCACCCAGGGATCCTTCTCTGGTTTTGGTTGTTAAAAGCTCTTCAGAGGAGTTTCCCCAGTGCTTTGTGCTTCTATTCCTCCATCACATTGTAGGTTTATAAAAAAAGCAGCAGCTGTGTAGATGTTGGAGTGGTACCTGCTCGTGGTGGGAAGCAGATGGCACTGCAGCCTGTGCTTGGAGCAGAGCACCTCTGGCATGTGGGGCATCTCTGGAATGGGGAGGCTGTGGGGATGGCAGGATGCTGCTCAGTTATTCCCTCACAGCTGATCAGCACTGGCTGCCACAGGATCTTAAACGGTGCTCAGGGAAGATTTGTGCAGCCCTACAAGGTGTAAGGACAGCCTTGGTCAGCAGCTGCTCTCTGATAACACCTTTCTTGTTTCAGGCACCGCCATGTAAAGCTGCCAACCCGATCCCACCCGAAGGTGAGTCTCAAAACCCACCTTTACATCCCAGTGCAGAACGGGGGCTTCCTCAGAGGAATTATCAGTAGGAAAATGAGGGTCTCAAGTGAAATCTGGACGTTGCTGTAGCCAGGGCAAGGCCCAAGGGCCGAGTTAAGGAGGGTGTTGAGAGCCCACTGCTGCATGGCAGGAAGAGGAGCTAGGTTGTCACTTCCAATCCCTTCCTGGGGAATAAACCTGTGGGAAAATGGATGTCTTGGGAGTCCCAGGTAATATGGCTCTGCCTCCCTGGGTCAGCTGAGCCAGTGGGGTTGCTGTCCTTGCCTGAACTGAGTAATGGATGCTCCTAATGGCAGCCTGAACCAGGGTGACTCTTTGGGGAAAACAAATCCATGTAAACAGTGCTGTGCAGGAACCTGTTTGCTGTGCTGTGGAGCTGTTGGCAGGAGCAGGAGGAGGCCCCTGAGCTGGGGGTGACACACACACAGTGCCGTGTGACTCCTCTGTGCCGGGTGGCTCACAGAGGACTAACCCCCTCCTTCTTTTTCTGCCCCACACAGTTGACAAATGGTTCTACTACGAGAAAAACTAAGTCCCGAGGACGGCGGCGAGACAGCCGTGTCCCTCCCTCTGGGGAGCCGCCACATGCAGGAGTAGCCCAGAAAAAATAGCTTCAGTGTCAACAAGGAGACCTTGCCTGTAACTTTGCTGATTAGAATTACGTACCTAGCAGTGACGTGCTGGCTGCGCTGGGGTCCGGGGGAGGCCAGAAGACATAATTTATAAAATCAAAACACCCTGCTTGCGCGTGGTCGTGTGCTCTGAATCGTGAGGGGAGGTCGTTCACCCGGTACGTGTGTGGATGCTAGAAATAAAAACTACTGAATCCGACTGCTGTGGCATTCCCTCTCCTTCCCCTCCCTGGGGCCGAGGGGTCACAAAACCATTTGGGGTGGAAGAGAACTCGAGCCCAGCCTTTGCCTGCTCATCAGCTAGGCCGGAGCACTGAGTGCCACGTCCAGTCGTTCCCGTGGACGGTGACTCCGCCACCTCCCCGGGCAGCCCCTCCCAGTGTCTAAAATCGCTCTTTCTGTGAAAAAATTCTTCCCGATGTCTGACCTGAAACCTCAGGACCACGTCCTCTCGTCCTGACACCTCTGGGGGTTGTGACCGGGGGGGAGGGTGTTTATGGGGTATCGCAGTAGCGCGTCCCTCGCAGAGGGAGGGAGGGGTGGCGGGGAGGTCTCGAACCCTCGTTCCCGCGGTCTCGGGCGGGTCTCGAACCCGCGGCCCCGGTGCCGCCGCAGCCCCCGCGCGGGGCCAGCGGGGCCGGAAGCGGGCGGGGCGGCGCTGACGCGTTTCCGTCGGGCGCTGGCGGCGGCCGCGGACGGGGCTGGGTGGCGGCGGCGGCCCGGGGGCAGCCGGGGGTGAGCGGCGGCGGGGAGCGGCGAGGGGGCGGTGGGGCCCGGCCGGGCGCGGCGAGAGGGCCCGGCGGGGCGGCGGGGGCCGGGCGGGGCCGGGCTCGGGGCGGCGGCGGCGCGGGGGGTGACACGCAGGCAGGGCGGGGGCGGGGCGGGGGCCAGGCCGCGCCGCCCGCCCTTGAGGCCGGAGCCCCCCTCGGCCCCGGCCCGCTCGTCCCTTGTGCCCCCACCCCTCACCCCCTGACCCCCGATCCTCCCCACCCCGACCCCCTCGTCCCTCGATCGCCCCCATTCCCCCCCTCACCCCGGACTTTGTAACTCCGGCGTTTGGGGGTTTTTCTTCTCCCCGCGTCCCGCAGGCGATTCATCTCCAGCGATGTCTTTCATCTTCGAATGGCTCTACAACGGCTTCAGCAGCGTTCTGCAATTCTTAGGTAATGCTACAGCCCCCCCCACCCCCGTGCCTCGGCTGCCCCCGGGTCGGTTTGGCTTCTCCCGGTGCCCACATCCCCCAAAACTTAGGGATTGGGGCGGCTCTGAACAGGGTAAAGGGTGGCAGGGAGGCTGCACGTCAATAAAGAGATTTTTTACGCTATTGGGGAGAAACTTTGGGAGCATTTGGAGGCGTTTGGCCCCCACTCTGTGTTTCTCCTGCCCTTTAGAAGTGGGGGGGCAGCTGGGTCTGCTCGGCCCCAGGCAGAGGGAGCTCCATCCTCCTCCTGCTCCTCCTGCCATAGTCGCGGGTTCCAGTGGAACTCCTTGCAGAAGGATGGGGTGCCTGCTGTCCCGAGCACCTCTGGGAGGGAGGGATGAGAGGGATGGGGTGGGAAGAAGTCCTATTGGGAACCTGAGGGAGCTTTCCTGCGGCCAAAATCCGTTCATCCAAAGGAAATGACATGCTGTCCCCTGCTTTCCACCTTCTCCCCAGCAGCTCGCTGCTGTATTTTATGAGTTTGTTCAATTTTCATATCCAAAATACCCTGTTGAGGCAGCAGACAACCCCTAATACTTTGCTGCACACTCTTCTGCTGGGATGTGCTGGGAAAAGGAATGGAATATTCACAGAAGTACGAGCTTAGGGGATGCCCGTTGCTGTAAACACCACCATGCTTTGCCTTGGATAAAGCCTGCGTGTGTTTTCCCTGCTGGAAGTGTGCACAGGTGGCAGCAGAGCTCTGGGAGAAGGGCTTCCCTAAAAACAGCAGCGCTCTGGCTCCAGGTGAGCCCACTGGAGTTTTCCTCTTGCCTTCTTCCTCTTCCTCACAGGTTTGTACAAAAAGTCTGGAAAACTGGTGTTCCTGGGGTTGGATAACGCAGGGAAAACCACTCTGCTGCACATGCTCAAAGATGACAGGCTGGGTCAGCACGTCCCCACGCTACATCCCAGTAAGTCTTCCTGGGCAAAGCCTCCCGGCGCGGCATTTCCTCTGGAATTTTGGGGACGTGGTTTTGGAAGACACCTCGGTGGTATAAGCTCTGCCCTGGGGCTTTGAGGGTCTTAAAACCTCAGCTGAGGTTGCAGCTGCCCGAGCTGAAGTGGGTTTGTGTTTTCCTCTCAAGTATAAAACACACAGGAACTGGTGTTATTCGATCAGTGCGAGGTTTTCTCGGGGGAAGGGAGAATTTTCCTGGTGAAAAGTGTAATAAAGGATAATAATTGCAGATTAAAAACCTTCAGTGGGAGGCCGGAGAAATTATTTTTTGTGAAACAGCTCCATTCCAGTCACTGAGATCTGCAGGAAATCCAGGGAATTCCTGATTGGAGGAGTGTGAGAATAATTCCTTGGGGAGAATTCCCCAAGGAATTCTGTGACAGCTTCTTTATTTTCCTGAATCCCTGTGTTTTCCCTTTTTCAGCATCAGAGGAGCTGACGATTGCTGGAATGACCTTCACGACTTTTGATCTGGGTGGACACGAACAAGGTAAGAAAAAAACTACCAAAAATTGATACTGACAAGCATCAGCAGTTAACAGTTCCTAATTATTCACTGCCTGGGCTTATTTATGGAGCAACACATGGAAAGAACCTCCTGGCTGTAGGACTGTTTGGAAGGAAACACTGCCAGTTCGTGCTCTGCTGCCTGAAGTGTTTTTAGCCGTGGGGGACTTCAATATGAATTTATTTCGAATTGCTGAACTTTCAGGTTTAGAGTTTCTAGAAGTTCTAAACAGAGTTCTTCTGCCCTTTTCCCTTTTTTTTAATGCACACACACACAAAAAAAAAAAAAAGCAGTGTTTTCATGGGGCTGTGTTTGTCCCTCTGTGCTCCAGCTCGCCGGGTCTGGAAGAACTACCTGCCTGCCATCAACGGGATTGTCTTCCTGGTGGACTGTGCAGATCACTCACGGCTTATGGAATCCAAAGTGGAGCTTAATGTAAATATACTTCTCTTTTTTTCCCCCTTCCCAAGACCTAAATTACAAATAATAGTCCTTTTTTGGGCTGGAACTTGTGCAAAGTGTGTTTTGAGAGTCTCATGCTTTGGATTGGCACTTCCAGTGAGAAGCCTGCATGCCCTTACTCTGGGTGGAGCACAGGCTCTTGAGTTCAGGGGAGGTTTGGTTTGGACATCAGGAGGAATTTCTTGCTGGAAGGGGTGGTCAGGCCCTGGAAGGGGCTGCCCAGGGAGGTGGTGGAGTCCCCCTCCCTGGAGGTGTCCAAGGAATGACTGGACGTGGCACTCAGTGCTCTGGGCTGGGCACAGGTTGGACTCGATGGGCTGGGAGGTCTTTTCCAACCTAACTGACTGTTGTGAGTCTTCCCCAGGAGCATGGAGCACCAAAAAACAGCCCTTGTTGGTCACAGAGCTTAAACAAAACCATTTTCTTCCAAAACCAGCTCTTTTTTACTGCCTCTGCTGAACTCCCGCTCCCTCTTGCCCACAGGCCCTAATGACAGACGAGACAATATCCAATGTGCCAATCCTTATCCTGGGTAACAAAATCGACAGACCCGAGGCCATCAGCGAGGAGAAGCTGCGGGAGATCTTTGGGCTCTATGGACAGACCACGGGAAAGGTGGGGAGGCACCCGGGCCTGGGATCTGGAGGGGAGGGCTCACCTGTTCCCTTTCAAAGTGAGGCTCCATCCAGAAACTAATTCAGCTCTCACTGACAGTTTGTCCACGGGATTGGCCAAGGTGAATCAATAATTATGATGATGGTTCCTTCCAGTGCCTGAAGGGGGCCTACAAGAAACATGGAGGCAGACTATTTACCAGGGCCTGGAGTGACAGGACAAGGGGGAATGGCTCCCCACTGCCAGAGGGCAGCGTTAGATGGGATATTGGGAAGGAATTGTTCCCTGTGAGAGTGGGGAGGCCCTGGCACAGGTTGCCCAGAGAAGCTGTGGCTGCCCCTGGATCCCTGGAAGTGTCCAGGGCCAGGTTGGACGGGGCTTGGAGCAACCTGGGCTGGTGGGAGGTGTCCCTGCCCATGGTAGGGAGGTGCACCAAGGTGTTTTTTAAGATCCCTTCTGTCCCAAACCATTCCACAACTGGACAATGCCAGTGCCCTCGGGCAGGTTTTGAAACTGCCAGAACTGTCCAAAACACGGGGGGCTGTGAGAGGGGTGTCCCTGGGTGGTGGTGGCTCGCTGGGCGCTTCCCTGAGGGCTTCAGGGGTGCAGCTCTGACTCCTGTTTGGCTTTCCCTAGGGAAACGTGCCCCTGAAGGACCTGAACGCGCGCCCCATGGAGGTGTTCATGTGCAGTGTGCTCAAGAGGCAAGGCTACGGCGAGGGCTTCCGCTGGCTATCGCAGTACATTGACTGACACGAGTCCCGCTCCTCTGGACTGGTCCTGTTCACAGCTTGCTATGGACTTTTCTATTAGAACACGGGAGGCTTTCCAACCGCATTGACCAAGAGACTCCTGGTTTTCCGGCTGCCCTTAGGGCACAGTGGTGACACCACTCTTTTCCACGCGGCGGGGAGGCAGCGCCGTTCTGTTCCGCAGGAGTTGTCCCTGTCAGCTCAGTGGCAGCGGGGCTGCTCCAGTCTGGGAAGTCAAAACTCTGCACGCTGCTCTGTAACAGCTGAAAAAGAGAGCACGTCTCACCACTGTGGTTTAATTGACTTCAGAAAAAAAAAAAGAAAAAAAAAAAACGAAAAGGAAAAAGCAATTATATTTTTTAAAGAAAGTGTTAATGTAAACGGCGTCCCTCCTAACTTTTTAGTTTAACGTTCATCTTGTTTAGTCCAGAGTCTGGTTTAGGGTTTTTTAAAAATATATTTAACGATATTTAGGTATTTCACGAATTACTGAACCAAGGTATCACGATATTAGAAGTCCTCAATAAACATAGCATTTGGGCTTAACTGAGCTGTAGGGTGGCTGTGCTGTGTCACGCTGACCGACAACGACGTGCCGTTGGGACTGAGGTGTGCAATCCCAGCTTCTTTAGTTTACAGGGATTTTTTTTTTTGATTTTTCCTAGTTGGAGAGGAGCACCTGGTGCAGGTTTGGGGGGTGGTGTCTGGCACTCACTGACAGTGGGAAGGGGCTGCCTGGTTCCACCTCAGGCCAGACTCTCCCATCGAGGGCGTCGGGTCCTCTGGCTGCACCATCGCAGTGAGAACCACAAAGCTGTTTGGGTTGTTGTAGCATGGAAGTGTTTGACATTTGCATATCATGAAGTTATTAATGTAGACTAAACCGGTTTCTTTTATACTCTCGATGGACTTCTTTTGTCTGAAGTTTCATTACTGTCTGGCACTCATTTTCAGTTCAATAAAGACGTGTCTTTCTCCTCTCAGGGGGCAGGAGCCTCAGTCTGGCCTGGCACTGGCTGGGCCCCGCTGTGGCCGTCAGAACAGCTGCCACAGGGTTCCAGAAGGGTTTGGACAACGCTCTCAGGAAAACAGCAGGATTCTTGGCATGTCCTCTACAGGGCCAGGAGCTGTACTCAGTGATCCCTGTGGGTCCCTTCCAACTCAGAGTATTCTATTTGTTCTCATCATCATCATGGCCAGGCTTTGTGAACGAAGGTTTGGGGAGGGCTGTACCCATGTTTGTCACAAGCTCGCTGGTGGCTAAAAAGGCCAATATGAGACAGGCACGTCCGATTGCAAAAGGCACAGCAGAGACTCCTTAGGTGGTAAATTCTGCAAGGCATGGTTCTTTCTGCGTTGTCTTTTCTCCTCCAGGGTGATCCTGCTGCCTTCTCAAAGGCATCAGCAGCGTTAGAGATGGGGTGTCTGCAGACCTCCCGATTGGAGGCCAGAGTAGACCAGTGCTGTTGATCGGTATGGCCAAGGCTGAGATGTTGTTTCAGGGAGTCCTTGTATCTCCTCTTTGGGGCTCCTCTCTTGTGGCAGCCGGTGGCAAGTTCACCATAAAGCAAGATCTTAGGGAGGGGGTGGTTGGTCCTTCATCCAGGAGACGTGCCCTGCCCAGCACAGCTGTGTTCTCAGCAACATGGCCTCAATGCTTGTGACTGCTGCTTGTTCTAGAACAGATGTATTGGTCACATAATCTGACCAGTGGATGTTTAGGATCGTACGGAGGCAGCGTTGATGGAAGCGTTCCAGGAGTCGCAGGTGGTGGCGGTGACTTGCTGCGGGTGAGCCCCCAGAGGAGACGCTGCCCTTGGGAAGGTGGAGAGCAAGCCTGGCCATGGGGTCCCTGGATCCCGGTGTCCCGGTGCAGCCCCGGGCCGAGGGTCCCGCACCCCCGGCGGGTTCCTGGGGGCGTGTCCGCCACGTGCGCGCCAATGGGGAGGGCGCGGGGCGGGGCCAATGGGCGCGGGGGGCGGGCCCAATGGGCGCGGGGGGCGGGGCCGGGGGCGGAGCCGGGGTGTCCGGGATGGCGGCGGCCCCGCCGTGCTGCGCCGTGCGGGTGCGGGGGGCGCCGGGGGCCGCGGGGCCCGGCGGCGGCTGCAGCGGGGTGGTGCTGAGCCGCCGGCCCGCGCTCGTGCTCTGCCCCGCCGGCCCCTTCGCGCCGTTCCTGCGCGCCGGCCCCGCCGCCTGGGAGAGCCCCGCGGCGCTGCCGCCCGGCGCGCTGCGGCCGGTCCCGCGGCCCCGGGTGCTGCTGCGAGGGGAGCGGGGCCCGCCGCGGGAGCTCGGGGCGCGTCTGCTGGCGCTGGTGCCCTGCGCGCCCTTCCGGCGGGCGCTGGAGCGCGGCTTCGGGCGGGCCGAGCGGTGGCGGTTCGCGGCGGCGGCGGAGCAGGAGGAGCAGGAGGAGGCCGGGGCGGACCCGCGGGCGCTGCCCTGGTTCGCCTGGCTGCGGGTGCCCACGCTGGACGAGCCCGCGGGCGAGTGGGCGGCGCGGGGCAGCGCGGGCTGCCTGCGGAAGGGGCAGGAGCTGCTGGCCTGCGGGACCCCCTTCGGAGACGCGTGCCCCGAGCTGTTCCTGAACACGCTGAGCCGGGGGGTGGTCAGCAACCTGGCGGGCGAGGAGAACGCGCTGGTGCTCACGGACGCGCGCTGCCTGCCCGGCACCGAGGGCGGTGCTGCCTTCGTGCCCGCGCCCGGCGGGCCGCGCGTGGTGGCCGTGATCGCCGCGTCCCTGTGCTGGAAGGGCGCCGAGTGGGTCGGGCTCACGCTGCTCTGCTCGCTCGCCGCCATCCTGCGCAGCAGCGCGGCCGTGCTGGGCGAGGCCGGGGTCGCGGTGCCGCCCGTGCCCGCCTGGGTGGCTGCGGTGCCGGCGGGCAGCGGGCGGGACCCGCTGGGCTGGGCGGCGCTGGTGGAGTGCGGGGCGACGTGGGGCTCCGGGGTGCTGCTGGCGCCGAGGATGCTCCTCACCTGCCGGCACGTGGTGGAGGCCAGAACCCCGCTCCGTGTGACGCCCGCGGCTGGCCCTGGACGGTGAGTGCGGCCGCGTGTCCCACACCTCGTCCCCCCCCGCCCCGCGAGTCCCCCCGTATGACATCTCGTCTGCCGTGTCCTCAGGGATGCCGCGGTCCTCAGGGGACGCGTGGTGTTTGCCACCGAGGAGTCGTCCCCCTTTGACGTGGCGGTGGTGGAGCTGGAGGAGAGCGTGCCAGGCTTCCTCCCCCCGTGCCCTGCAGACACCTTCTTCCCAGGTAAGCAACGGGGGGACACGGGGTGTTGGGGTGGAGGGGGGAACATAACCCCCTGTGCACCCACCTCTTGCCTCCCCCTTTCCCCCCCAGGAGAAGAGGTGAGCGTGGTGGGCTTCGGGGCGCTGGGGCGGGCGTGTGGCCCCTCGGTGACAGCGGGGATCCTCTCGGCTGTGGTGGCAGTGGAGGGGCACCCTGTCATGCTGCAGACCACCTGTGCCGTGCACGGGGGCTCCAGCGGTGGCCCCCTCATCTCCTCCCGCAGCGGGTGCCTCATGGGTGAGCCGGGGGTGCAGTGGGGAGGGGGGTCCCGTGGCTGCCCCCCGGCCACACCGGTGACGTGGGCATCGCTCCTCTCCTTGCCAGGGATCGTGGCCAGCAACACCCGGGACAACGGTGTGGGGGCCACCTACCCCCACCTCAACTTCTGCATCCCCATCACGGTCCTGCAGCCCCTCGTGGCGCGGTACCGCCGCACCCGCGACCCCGGCGCCTTCGCCGGGCTCAACCGCGCGGCACAGGGGGTGCGGGCGGCCTGGAGGCTCCAGCAGCAGCCGGGACCCCCCAGCAAGCTCTGACCCCCCATCCCAGGCGGCTTGTGCTGTGGACTGAGGTACCAGGACCAAGGTGATGGGATGGAGCTGCCATGGCCCCTGTTCAGTGCGGGGCCCGAGCGCCTGGACCCCGCGGAGCCGGTGGAGGGGGGGCACTCTGGGGCAGGGGACACCACACAGTGCCTTTGCCAGCTGCTGACAGGCCCAAGTTGGGGAGATTTGGGGTTTGTATTGTTTTAGTTTCTCCCCAGAGCCATAAATGCTGTGAGTCGAGGCCCTGGTGTCCCATGGTGCTGAGCGGCTGCGGGGGGCGGTGGTGGAGGTCTGGGCTGGGGTGTGGGTTGGACTGGGGAAGGAACAGGTCCTGCAAGGGATGTTCTGGGTCAGGGGTAGAGAACTGGGTCGAGCTTAGGGTTGGGGTCCAGGACGAGGAGGGCAGATCTGAGTCCTGTGGCTCAGAACCCTGTGCGGGTGGGGAGGGGGTTATTTCGAGGCCTGGGGTCCTGGAGAGGGTCAGGAACTGTAAACAGGGCAAATCCTTGGGGTCCTTGAGAGTCAGGAGCTGGGGTGGGGACACATCCCCGGGGAGGGACATCAGTTCCAGCACCATGTCAGCAGAGTGCAGGGACCAAACACAGGGCACTTGGGAGGGGGTCCCTCCCTCCCCTACCCACTCCTCCACCCCAGCAGTGCCCCTCACGGGGGAGGGAGGGCACACTGTCACCACCGCCACCTCCCCAGGACCCCCTGCAGTGCCGGGGGGTGGCGGGGGAGGAAGGGGAGGAACGGGCGGGCGAGTGTTTGACACAGCACGGGGTATTTATTTCACAGCCGCTACACAACGCCGGGGCCGGGGCAGCCACGCAAGCACAACATGGAGGGGGATGCAGGGAGGGAGGGGCGGGGGGGAAGCTTCTCTATAGGGTTTTTTTTTTGTTGGTTGGGTTTTTTTCCTTTTTTCCCACTTTTATTAGCGCCGTTTGCCCGGTTGAAGACCACGCAGCAGCACACTAGGCCTACAAGGCTCTACCCAAAAAAAAAAAAGCTCAAATTCGCACAAGCGCGGCCCCCCCCCCCGCCCCGCTCGCCCCCTCCCTGGGCGAGCACCCCAACACCCCGTCCCGCACGGGGCCGGGGGAGACGCACCCACCCCTCGCCACGCCGGCGGCGGGGGGGTCACAGGGACCCCCAGCTGGGGGGCTGCCTCCCGGCCGTGCCGCCCACCGGGCTCTCCCGCTCCTCTACCAGATGTAGCCGCCGTCGTCACCCTCGCCCGCTTCGCCCTCCTCTTCCTCGCCTTCCTCGCCCGCCTCCTCTGGCTCCTTCTCCTCCTCGTCCTCCCAGCCCACGCTGCTCCCGAAGTCTCCCGAGAACCCCGTTGCCTCATCTGGGGAAGGAGGAGGGCGAGGGGCAGAGGCTCACGGGGGGTTCCCGGGGCTGCAGCCCCGTCCCCTGGGGCTCCCCCAGCTCTCACCGCAGTCGGGGCTGCCGTGGCCGCGGGTGCCCGTCAGCTCGGCCCCGTGCTGGTCCACGCACCAGCACTCGCCCCCGCCCGGCTCGCACTGTGCCCGCCGGTAGTACCCGTCCTCATCGCAGCTGGGGATGAAGGTGCCTGCAGAGAGCAAGGGCCCCCCAGCCCCCAGACACAGTGCAGTGCCAGAGCCCCCCAGGGAGCTCCCCGTCCTCGTCCCAGCCCGGCACTGCTGGGAAAGAGGGCCCTGGGATGCCCCACTCACCCGGCTTTTTTTTGGTGGCTTCTTGGATCTGAATCTTCTCCAGCTCCCGGAGGCAGGGCGGCTCTGCAGCACCCCCACATGCCACTCTTAGGGTGGGTGTGCATCCCCTGAACCCACAGCATTCATCCCCATGATGTGCATCCCCCCAACTCCGTGGTGTGCATCCCCCCGATGTGCATCCCCCCAACCCGTGAACTGCATGCCCCCAGACCCACAGTGTGCATTTCCCATGGGGGGTGTGTGTCCAACACTCTGTGCATCCCCATGACATGCATCCCTGCCAACCTATAGATAACATCCCCCCCGACCCCACAGCGTGCATGCCCCCACAGCATACATCCCCCCAAATCCCATGGGATGCATCCCCCTCATGGTTTGCAACCCCCTTAGACCCCATGGGGTACCTCCCCCCATGGCAAACATCCCACACAAATCCCAACCCCACAGCATGGATTCCCCATGACTCCATGATGTACATCCCCCCAACCCCAATCCCCCAAAATGGATTCCCCATGACCCCATGATGTACATCACCCTGCAACCCCAAACCCACAGCACGGATTCCCCAGCACCCTGTGATGTACATCCCCTGCTGCATTAGCCCCAGTCCCACAGCAGGGATTCCACGGCATGCATACCCCAATCCCATGGGATGCATCCCCCTCATGGTTTGCAACCCCCCAGACCCCATGGTGTACCTCCCCCCAAGGCAAACATCCCACACACACCCCAACCCCACAGCACGGATTCCCCCTGACCCCATGATGTACATTGTCCCCCAATCCCACAAATGCATTCCCCATGACCCTGTGTTGTACATTCCCCCCATTCCAACCCCAACCCCACAGCACAGATTCCCCATGGCCCCATGATGTACATTACTCCTAACCCCACAGCACAGATTCCCCATGGCCCCATGGTGTACATTGTCCCCCAATCCCACAAAATGGATTCCCCATGACCCCAAGATGTACATTACCCCTAACCCCACAGCACAGATTCCCCATGGCCCCATGATGTACATCCTCTGCTGCACTAAGCCCAACCCCAGGGCACAGATTCCAGGGCGTGCATCCCCCCGATCCCACGGTGTGCATCCCCCATGGCAAGCCCCCCATCCCCACAGCAGAACGCCCCCCCCGCCGCCCCCCTGCCCCGGGGTGACGCACTTTCCCTCCAGAAGCAGAAGCACCACTCTGGCGCGGAGACTCGGCCGTCCCTGGAGGTGTCGCAGGAGTTGAAGAAGGCGCGGATGCAAACCTCGTACTTGTCCAGGTTGATGGCGCCCAGCTCGGCCGCCTCCAGGAACATGTCCCCGCTCGTGTCCAGCCGGGCGAACATCCACCCCACCGCCTCCTTGCAGGTGGCCGCCACGCTCCTCTCCAGCGCTGCAGGGCGGGAGGAGCCCCGTGGCTGCCCGGCTACCCGCGGGGCAGAGCCCCCCACGTGCCCTCCCCAGGGGCAGGTGGCAGGGACACGTACCGGTGGCGGGGCTGGCGGGGAGCCCGCCGGAGCCGTTCTGCTTGGCGTTCTCCCGCAGGAGCTGGAACCAGTCGCGCAGGCGGTCGCCCAGGTCGGCCAGATCCTGCCCGGTGCACAAGTCTGGGGGTCCCAGGGAGGCAGCGTCAGGCCGGGCAGAGCTTGGGGGGAGGTCTGGGTGCCCCTCCACCCCGCTCACCTTGCTTTCCGTCGCCAGTGGGACCGTGCGGGGTCGGGCAGGGGCACTGCCCCTCGCACCGCACCGTCAGCTGCTTGCTGGCCAGGCACGCCTGCTGCTCCAGCTTGCACTGGGGGGTGGCAGTGGGATGTCAGTGGGGGCACAGGGGGCACAGCATCCCCCTCCCCGCGGCGGTGCCGCCGTCCTTACTGCCGAGCTGTAGGTGTGGCCGTCGGAGCCGCAGACTGCGGCCAGCGGGGCAGCGTGGCAGGGCTTGCAGCCCCCGTGCGCCTTGGGGCCCAGCGGCTTGATCCTGCACAGGGCAAGGGAGGCACGGGGGGAATGGCACCGAGCCCCCACCTCAGCCCCCACCCTCCCACCACCCGCTCAGCCCCGGCCCCACCAACCTCCTACCTGTGCTCCAGCTTCTTGCGGCTGATGCACATGGCGCGCTGGTAGCCCTGTGCCACACACACCTTGTGCCGGCTGCACTTCACCTTCTGGCAGGGGTCCTTCGTGGTGTCCAGGGCTGAGGGGGCAGAGAGGGGCCGGGGCAGGCGGAGGGGCAGGCGGGTTCTCCCCCGGGGAGCCCCAGCAGCGCTGGCCACGAGCCGGCCCGGCACAAAGCACCATTCAGGCCACAGCTGGGCGGCCACCCCAGCACCAGCTGCTGCTTCCTGGCACGCACAGGCCCTGCCACCGCTCCCGGCCGGAAGGGAAAATCTCCAGGGGTGCAGGCAGAAAATGTTACGCCCCCCACCCCCCACCATACTGGCTGGCACCGAGCCCACTGTGCCCCATCCCAAACCCATCCCGGTGGTACCTTCGTCCCCGGGCTGGTTGTCTTCCCAGCTCTTGATGTAGTCATCCTGCAAATTGGGTAGAGCCTGGATGAGTGCAGGTGGCAGGAGAGGTGACACCGGGCCAGGTGTGCCACCTCCCTGCTCGGGGCCACCAACCCGGCAACATTCCCCCTGCACACCCTCCTCGGGCACCTCCACACCAGGAGGGCAGTGAGCAGGGCTGGGGAGCAGCCTCTCCCCCCCAGAAAGTGGGGTGCCACCCCCTCGGCAGCCCCTCGAGGCTCACCTCCACCTCCTGGCAGCGCAGCAGCGAGACAGCCCGGCCGGCACCGAGAAAAGAGAGAGAAAGAGAGAGCAGGAATGCTCTCCGTCAGCCTCGGGGAAGCCCAAAGCTCCCCCTCCCGGCCCCAGCCCACAGGGACCGGCACCCTGTGCCAGCGGGCCACCCCGACCTTCCGGTGCCCACAGCCCTCGTCACAGGCCCTGGGGATCACTGGCACCGACCACCAATGCTCTCCCTCATCTCTGGCTCCAGACCTGTAGTCCTGGAGAGCCTTCACAGAGGATAAAGCCTTTCCCCATCAGCCAGCCGGGAAAGGCAAGGAACAGGGATGAAAAAGGTATCGGGTGGAGGGAGCCCTTCGAAGTGCAGAGAGAGGCCCTGACAGGATTCCCGTGGTGCCGCCACCCTGGATTTTCAATAGCGAGCCCAGAAGGAGCGGGCCAAGATGGATGTCACTCTCCTGGGAGAGCTGCTCTCCCGGGACCCCGAAGGCATCCCGGGGGTGGTAGGGAGCAGCGGGGACTCAAACCCTCCAGGCAGCGGCATGGCCCGCCCCGCGGGATGCTCCGGGGTGGGCTTTGTGATAGGGTAGGAGCATCGCCGCCGCCCGGGAGAGGGCGAGCGGGGCAGGGATGGCAGCTGGAAGCAGGGGCACGGGAGGCAGATCCGGAGGGGATGTCTCTCTCCGCCGCGGCGGTGTTCGCACCGCAATCGATCCCGCGTTCCCGTGCCGTGATTAGTAACACTGCGGCGCCCGGCAGCTCCTGCGGCGCGGGTCTCGCCACGGCCGCCGGCCTCCTCCTCCTCCTCCCCGTGCTTCCCCACACCGGTGCTGCTCAGCCGAAACCCCCACAAATCCATGGATTCGCTTATTAATCCACGCGAACCGCTGGAAGGGCTGAAGCCCCCCCAGCTTGGCAGCCCCGGCACAGCCGGGTGGGCCCCACGTGTGCTGCCAGCACCCACAGATGGGGGTCCCTTGGCCTTGAGCCCAGCCGGGGATGCTCATTTCCATGGGGGCACACCACACGTGCTCCCCTCGAGCACCCGCAGCCATCCGGGGTCCCAGGTGCCCAGCACTGGCGTTGGCCAAAGGGTGTGTTGCTGGCAGGGGTCTCCAGTGGGGCATTTACCCCATCCCTTGCACCCTCATCCGTGCTCTGCCCCCCTAAACTGGTTTATCTGGGGGGTGGTGCTCCCTGCCCTGCACTGGGCACCTCTCCCTTGCCGCCATCCATCCATCCATCGCATCCTTGCTGCCAAGGTGAACCCGAGTGCGCATCTGAACAAAGACCGGAGGGGCTGGCTCGGGGTGGGGAGGTGGCTCGGGGTGTGCCCCGTCCCCACTCGGCTGCTGCAGGTGCCCTGCCCCACCCCGATGGGGTTGCAGCACCACGTCCCCTCGGCGGGGGACACAGGCTGGGGGGTGAAAAACGAGCCCGCGAAACCCCCCCGATTGCCCCATAAAATTAAACGCCGCTGAGGTTGCTCAGCAAAGGCTGCGTAACACCGAAGGGTGACAGGATGCTGAGCCCGGTGTGTCAGGTGTGCCCGCGCTCCTCCGGCAGTGCATGCATCCTCATCCTCATCCTCATCCTCACCCTCATCCTCGCTGCCTCGCGGCCCCCCCATCCCCAGGGATCACCACCCCGCGGAGGGAGGGCCGGCCCGGCTGCGGCACCCGAGGGGCGCGGGGGACACCCCGCGGGGCTGGGGGAGCGGGACCCCGGGAGGATGCCCGTGCCCTGACCCGGGCTGAGCTGTCACCGAGGGGCTGAGGCCACGGCGCAGCCCCCTCGTGCTGCCCGCAAAGGGCAGGCGGGGCCTGCCTGCACCTCGGTGTGGGGCACGGGGAGAGGCTGCAGGGGACAGCACCCCCCGCTCCCCGGAAAGAGTCTCTTTGGCATCAAGCCCTGGCCACGGTGGCCTTGGCATCAGCCAAGCAGCTCTGGCTATGGGCACGAAGGCGTCGGCGCTGCCGGAGCCGGGAGGCATCCCCCTGGCACCGGGGCCGTGGAGCATCCCCCGGGTACCGGGGCCGGCAGCCGCCCACGGCCGCGGCGGGGCGCGGACAGCGCCGAGCATCCCCGGCCGCCCACGAAGGGGCCGGGGCCGGGGCCGGGGCCGGGGCCGGGAGGGTCGCGCTGCGGCTGCCGCAGCGGCGGGGCGGGGAGTGCGGGGAGGGGGCTCCCGGTGCCCGGCGGCGCGTCCCGTCCCCCCCCGCCCCGCCGCCGGCGCGGACTCACGTCTCGGAAGCGGTTCCAGTGCTTGATCCTGCCGCCGTACTGGGAGATGGAGGAGAGCCACTGCTCGTCCTCCATGAAATTGCCGGGGCTCTCCCCCGCCGCGGCGGGCCCGGGGCCGGTGGCGGGGCCGGCGGCGGGCCCGGGGCCGGCGGCGGCGGCGGGCAGGAGCAGGGCCAGCAGGGCCAGCAGGGCGCGGCGCCCGCCGCAGCCCCGCATGCTGCCGCAGCGCCGGGGGGAGCGGGCGCGGTGCGGAGCGGTGCGGTGCGCACGGGGAGGCGCCGGCGGCGAGTGCGGCCGCGGGGCGGCACCGGGCGGCACCGGCGGGAGGGCCGGGGCGGGGCCTCCGCCGCGCCCGCCGCACCTGCGCGCCGGCACCGCGGCGGGGGAGCCGCCGGCCCCGCACGGCACGGACACGGCGCTCCGCTCCCCCCCCGCACCCCCGGCCCTGCCCCGTCCTCGTCCCGCGTCGCTGCTCCTTACCCGGTCCCTGTCCCGCGTCCCCCGCCCTGCGTCCCGCGTCCCCTGCCACACCCCCTGCCCGAAGTCCTCGTCCCGCACCCCTCATCCCGCATCGCTGGTCCCTGCGGCGTGCCCGTCCCATAACCCCCACGCTGCGTCCCCTGCCTCACCCTCCACCCCACGTGCCCCATCCTGCATCCCTTGTCAAATCCCCTTCCCGCACCCCTCATCACGACTCCCAGTACCTGCCGTGTCCTCATCCTGCATCCCCCATCCTGCATTCTGCCACACCCCTGCCCTGCATCCTGCATCCCCCCTCCCTGTCACATCTCCATCCTGTATCCCTGGTCCCTACCTAGTCTCCATCCCACATCCTGCATCCCCTGCCACACCCCCGTCCCGCTCTGCTCATCCCACATCCCTGGTCCCTGCCATGTTCCCCTCCTGCATCCCTACCACGTCTCCATTCTGCATCCTCCATCCTGCATCCTTCATCCTGCATCTCTGGTCCTTGCCATGTCCCCATCCCACATCCCCCATCCCTTCCACATCTCCATCCTATATTCCTCATCCTGCTTTCCCAGTCCTTACTGCATCCCTATCCCACACCCAGCTATGTGCCTGTCCTTTATCCTCTATCCCTGCCATGTCCTCACCTCGTGTCCCCCATCCTCCAACCCCTTTCCCTGTGATCCCCATCCCTTGGCCATCCCAGCATGGCATTTTGGGGCTCTGGGGAAGACTCCCATCCCTATCCCAAGGTTTTGCTTTTGGATTTTCCCCCCTCTCAGCAGGAGCAAAGCAGGGTAGGCAACAAGTGACAATTCACACCAGCTGCAGCTCCTTCACAGCTGCAGCTGGGGGTGTCCCAGCACACATCCAGCTTTTCTTCCTGACAGGACCCTCAGGATGGAGGGAAACCTTAATGTCCTCCAAGGGGATCTGGTGAGGTGTCAATTTTTAAGCGCACACACATTTTGCTGGAATAATTGTCACTAAAACATGTTTACACAAGCGGGAAGAGGAGGAATATGCTCCAGTTGGCCCTTCTGTATTGAAAATCCATGTTTGCCTCAACTTCTTTGTAAGTTGTTAAAATCCAACCAGGCAGAAGCTTCCCAAGGTGCATCCCCCTTTTCCCGGTGGCTGTGAGAGCAGATCCCAGGTCTGCTCCAATGAGATTTTCCAAGCACCTCTTCAGGCTGGCGGGAAGCTGACAGCAACCAGTGTGAAGTGCCCTCAGCACCTCCCTGCACTGGGCTGGGAGTGCTGGTGCTGAGGGAATGTCTGGGAAGGCAGCTTTTGGAGAGCACAGAGGTGCTCAGCTCCAAGGAAAAGGAGATAAAAAGCCCGATGGTTGTAATTGGGTGCAACCAAGGGCACCCCACAAAAGCACAGATGATTTGATTTCCTGGCAGGCAGGCTGGAAAGGACACAGACAGCTTGGTCTTGGAAACACAAACAGCAATGGCTTGGGGGGAAAAAGGAAAGCCATCCCAAATCCCAACCACCTCCCAGCGCTGGTTGTGCACAGCCACACAGCCGGCTTGCTCTGGAGGGAGGAAATGGGATGAAGTCCTCTAAAAAATGACCACTGGTACAGGTGGGTGCTGCTGGAGCAGCCCTACCCCTGGCTGAGACGCTCTCCACCTCGATGGCAGTGTGATTGTGGAAGCAACCAGGAATGGGCAACAGCACCTGTTTTGTTACAAAACACTCAAACAGCAGCACCTTCCATTTTTCAAAGGGTTCATCCCCGGGCGAGTTGAAAGCCTGTGTCGCTATTTTTACCAAACGTGGAGATTTACAGGAAAAGAAAAGTCGTCTTGAGATGTCTGAAGGATTCACAATGGAATCAAAGAGCCTGGTGCTGCTTTTAATGGAGAAACCACCCACAAGGCGTATGTTTTTTGACACGCTCCGAAACGGTCACTGGAAAGAGCTTTTACCATCAATGCTTTTTTATTGTCATAGTTTAATTACAGAAACAACCCATGCAACAGGAGATAAACACTTTGCTTTTGAAGGGAACTAATTTATTTTGGAGATCTACATCACAGAGGCATCACGCTGCTGGAGATCCAAGCAACTCCTGACCTCAATATCGTTAGATCGTGCTCTGGGAAGCTCTCCTGGATTTTAAATACTTATTTGAAGAACAAACTTTCTCCTTTTGAAATAAAGCCACGTTTAAATGCCGGCGATGCCCTGAGAACCACAGAGTTCTAGTTGTTTTCTTGGAAAACAAACAGACATCAAACAGGCAACTTTGTGACATTTTGGTTAGGAATGGGGAAAGGAGGAGGAAGGACCCAGGCAACTCCCAAAGGGAGGGCGGGCAACACGGCTAGGAAAAGCTGCAGGGAAATGCCATGGCTCCCGTGCTTTTGAGGAGTCATGAGGCACCTCTGCTTGGAGTTCCCAGGTTCCCATCCAAGACTGTTGTCCCTTAAAAACGTTCCAGCAAGGAATCGTGTGCCTCTGAGTGCAGGGAGGACCCGCCCCAGCCGAGGTGCCACTTCAGGAGAAGAACAGCTGCCCAGACGTGGCGTAGTAGCCAGAGGTGTCCGAGGAGAACCTCTGGGAAAGGCGCACCGAGTCCAGCTGCACCTCTCCGAAGCAGAAGTTCTCAAAGAGCTGAAAGAGCAGAACAACCATGTGAGAGGCACCCAGAAAAACGGAGCCTCCAGCTGGCCCAGGCTCTCCCGCAGGAGCTGGCCCTGCCAAAAGCCTCTACTCAAAGATTTGTTTTGCCGCTAATGAAACTATTCTTTACATTATTTTTCCCCCTAAAGACTGTGCTTTAATTCTTTTTGTCTTGCTCTTTTTATCAGCAGCTGCTCAAGCTCTCCCCCACTCTGCTGACTGTCACTGAGGGAGCTTGGGGAGGCCGTTCCCCACCCCGGAGCCGCCACCCCCGGGTGGCTCTCGAGGTCGCAGGCTCTGCAGGAGCAAGGATTGAGGCCAGGAGGTTTTCACCAATCCAGGCCACAGGACGTAGGACTTAACAGTCACAGCTCAGTCCTAATTCAAACGAGCAGGCTGGAGGCACAAGGCTCCTCATCCCAGCACTGACCCCGCTTTGTTCAACAAATCCGTCTTTGTTCGCAAAGACTTGAGTGCAAATTAAGGAAAGCAAGCCAACTCCAGCACCCGGGGGCGTGTCCCTGCCCATTAATCCAATCTATGAAGCAGACCAAAAAAAATGACATCAGAATTTCTTACACCAAATTATTGCTGGAAAGGCATCGTGTCCAAGTGCAAAGTGCTCCTCCCGCTCCATTAAGATGCAGGAAATTGCTCTACCTGGAAACATCGGCTCTGCCTCAGGAAAAGCTTCTCAGTGGAGATGCTAATTTTGAAACTCTGCTTAACCGGAGCACTGTGAGTCACCAAGGGCCTGAGCAGTCACATCTCCCCACCTTGGAGATCTCCAGAGTGTCCATTCCATCTGTCTCCTATTGAGTGTTCTATCTGTCCCTGCAGGTGTGGGCTCAGACAGTCCCACAGCCCTTCCTGCCATTACAGAAGGCACTAAGGAAAGCCAACACTTTAATCCTCCTGGAGCCAAGGGTGCATCAATTCCTCCATACAGGGAATGACTGAAATCCCAAATACCTACTTAGCATCTGAAAGGCTGCACTTCACCTCCTCCAAAGAGGCATTTGGCTCTGCCTGGCACTGATTTGGGCACAACTGCTCTTTTGTTGGTTCTCCCAAGGGTATTCTATTTTTCAAATACCCTTTTTTTTTTCCACAAGGAGACCAGCTAGATTTCTTTCAGGACAATTCCTGGGTTTGCTGCCACTCCTCCACATAGCAAAAGTGCCTTAGGGAAAGTGATTCCCTGCCCATCTTGGGGACAGAGCAAGAGACCCCATGGCAGCAGCCTGGCTTCAAGGAACACTGTCTGTGGTGGCTCCAGGGGGTCACTGCCCTAGGGGAGAGCACCCTGCTGAAAAGGAGTTGTGCTAAGGAAGCACCTCAAAGAGGGAGAGGAGGAAAAGGGAGAAGAGAAATGACTACAGCCACACAAATTTCCATTTTATACAATTAAAGATTTATACAATTAAAGATTAATTATGTTCCCAAAAGCCTGCGTCGCTCATGTTGGAGGACTCAGGATAAAATGTCTCATTAATAAGAGATGGCAGTAAAAAGGGGTTGGTCACCTTTCTCTTTTTGTTTTGGCTGACCTCAGAAGGAAGGATGACTTTCTGCTCTCCAGAGCTCACTGCAGGTTGGAAAAGGCCACTTCCAGTGCCTAAAAGGGGAACTCTGGGACAAGGGCATGGTTGTGACAGGACAAGGGGAAATAGCTTCACACAGACAGAGGGTGATTTAGAGTATATATAAGGAAGAAACTCTACTTTGGGAGGGTGGGGAGGCCCTGGCACAGGTTGCCCAGAGAAGCTGTGGCACTGATGCCACATCCAGTCTGTCCTTAAACACCTCCAGGGACAGTGACTCCAACCCCTCCCTGGGCAGCCCATCCCAATGTCTGATCACTCTCTCTGTAAAAAATTTCTTCCTAATATCCAACCTAAACCTCCCCTGGCAGACCTTAAGACCGAGCCCTCTTGTCCTGCTGCTGGTTGCCTGGTTGCCCACAGCCCCTCTTGCCTCACACACCGCCTCTGACTCATGAGAGCAGAAGGAAGATCAGGAAGCCCCAGAAGACACTGCCCAGGTCAAGGGCCCTCCATTTGTGCTCTGCCAGAAGTGCAGCAGAGGAGCCTTTGTACCAAAGCACTCTGTAATTCCCTCGGCTTTTATGAGACTCACCACCTCCCGTGTGTCCAAGCATCTGTGTGTTTCCCAGGGAGAATGCTGCTGGAACTATTGATTTTTGGTAATGTGGCTGTACTTTCTGAGAGTAAACACGCTACAAGATTTAGAGGACAAGCACAGACTTTTTTTTTTACTGTTGTTCTTGTTTCAGGCTGGCTTCTCACGGATGCTCCCGTGCTCCCTGAGGCTTCCCACCACAGAAGCCACCAGGCACGGAGATCACTGTACATCTGAGACCTGCCTGGGGCAGAGGGGAGGGAGGGCCCTTAACGTCATCCTCCAAGGCCCCTGAAACACCAGGAATTGGCTTCCTGTCACAAAAGCATCCTGTGCTCAGGTCCCTGGGGATTTTAGAAGGCCAAGCCTCTACTTTTGACTTTCACTTCTACTTATCTTGGGGAGAAGCCAAGCAGAGCCGAGAAAGATATTTATAACTCCCCCCTCTCCCCAGCCACCACGGAAACGCTCCGGTTTCGGAGGAGGCCTGTGGCACAGCTGATGGAATGCCTCCTGGAAAAGCATTTTATGGCAGTTTTAATTCTGCACCAGCAAAGAAGGTACCTGGAGGTTGTTGCAGTTCAGAAGCAAAGGCTGATAACCCTAAGACTGCCCAGCTCCCTTTCCTGTCCCTTCCCACGGTTGCCAAGGACCCACCTTTCCCTGAAAAGGCTGCAGGGAGCATGAGCAGGTGTGGATCAGAAGCAGGCAGGAGGGAGGCAGAGAGGAGGAGGAGAAACACCATGGCAGTCACCAAAAGCTGTGTCATTTGGCTGGAGTGGGACACAAGGCTCAGCAAAAGCACAGTAATTCCACAAATCCAAACACGCCAAAGGATTTACGTCCTTGATGCCCAAAGAATAAATAAGAGGTTGGGATTTTTTTCTTTAAGTATTACAAATGAGAATGAACCTGATGGAGGTAAAGGTCAGCTTACAAAATCAACACCACGCATGCTGCACGAGCTTCTAACTCCCATCAAGGGAATAGCACTTAGAGGACTAAGTGCCCTCTGTCTCCCTGCTGCCTTCCCAAATCGAATTAGAATGGAATAAGGAAAGAGCATTGTTAACTTTTAACCCCAGACCCAGCACCTCCAAGAAAACAGCCAGGGATGTGCCCTGCCTTTCAGACCACAGCCAAAGGCTCAGGAACAGCTCAGCGAGGATGCCTGGAAGGACACGGGGTCTCCCCTGGGGACAGAGCCAGTGCCTGCAGAGTGGCACAGCACCCTCCTGGCAGCAGCATCCCCGGATCTGCAGGGGATGGCAGAGGCTACAGCCACACTGCCCTTCCTGAAAGCCATGAGTCCCTAAGAGAGGGAGAGAACTGGTCGATGGATAACCCATATTTCACAGGTCAGCCTGCAAACTACCACAAGCAATAGCTCCTCCCTCTCCCTCTCCCTCTCTCTCTCCCTTCCAGGGGGCCAGATCCAAGGACACGGCCGTGCAGGTAATGATGAAAGGCAGGCAGCCCCGCAGTAGCTCCCAGAAAGCAAGTTTTCCTCCACTTCTTCCCCAAAGTCATTTATCCTGAGCCAGGAAAAGCCAGCAGCACACCTGTAATTTCTAATACCCCAATTTCTCCCATTTAAGACAATTCCATTCAGATGCTGAAAACTCTTCTCCCTCTGAGGTCCGTTCCCCTCGATTACCCACAAATTACACAGCAGGGCTCCCTTGGGGCGAGACAATCATTTTCTGAAGGAAGACAAGAGGCTGAAGACTTGTTTTGGGAGAGATGGAATCACACATCAAACCGCTCGCTCCTTGCAAACCTGAGCCAAAACTGCTTGTACAAACTTCAGCCCCCAAACCACAACAACTTCTCATCAAAGGCAGAGCAACAAATCAAAACCAGGATGACTCTTTTCCGCATTTTTCCCCCCCTTTTAAGCCTGTAAAGTAGGTTTTGCTGAAGCAATGAAGACACAAAAGCGAAGGAGAAGGACTCCTCAATGAAGCAGTTAAAACAGGCACCTAAATGATGTCCTGTTCCCAAGAGTGAGTGTTTGTCAAGTTGCCCTCCTGGGGGGGCTTGCTTCCCACAGACAACCCTCCGGGAATGAGACAGCACCTCTGTGTTCCAACCTGGAAACAACAGTAATAAATCATGGTGCTAAACCACGTAAGGACAGCGGCAACACGTTTCAGCTCCTGTTATGAAGAGCAGAGATGCCAACACAAACCAGGGCTTTAAAATCACCTGTCACGGGCTCAACAAGCATGAGAAATATTAATGGATTCAGCTGGAGAAGCACTGGGCAACAGGAGGACAAAAGTCCAGGGAAGGGAAGGGAGGCAGAGGTATTTAAAACTTCCTTCACGTAATCTCTGGCTCGCACTCACGCAGCCTGGCCTGGATTTTGCTGCGACCATCAGGATTATTGATCAGTTTTTAAAGCCTTATGTCGTTTACAGTATTCAGCCAAAAAAAAAGACCCATCCTGAATTCATAAAAAGTCCAAGCAGCTCTGCCGAGAGCATCGGTGCTCAGAAACGCCGAGGGAGCAACGACTTGTTGTTAATTGCCTTGCAATCAAAAATTCCCACCAAAGAGCAGCATTACCACGGGATAAAATGGATCTAAGCACACACACACACACACACACCCCCACCCCTTCCCGGCCTGTGGGGAGCTCTGCTGTGAACTCCAGCGCAGGAAGCAGTGCCTTAGGGCTGGGCTATTATAGCTCAACAGCACAGAAGTGTCCCCGGTGGGCCGGCGCTGTGGGCGAGCAGAGCCGTGTAATGTCATTAGGCTGTGACCAATCCGCCTCACAAACCCGGCTGCTCTCGCCAGGGAGCTCAGGGGGGTCCTGTTTTCCGTATCTGGAACAAACACAGAAATAAGAACTTCTGAGAGGCAGGAAGGAAGAGGCTGACAGCTCCGGGAGCCCACGGCTGTGGATGAGCTCACTGTCACTGCTGCTGCACGGACCATGCTGAGGATGGGATGCCAGCAATCCCTGCTCCTCTGCTTCACCCGGGTTGAAGGCATTTACCCACCCAAAGATCCCATCCAGGAAGGCATGGGAATGCGCCGGGTGCCACCGGGCTCTGCCTCCACGGGAGAACACGTGCAGGAGATGACTTCTGACAGCCAAGCCAGCGCTGGGAACGGGGGTCCAGCAGCACACAGAGAGCTCCAACCAGGAGATTAAAGTGGAGCTTCGGAGCAGCCGCAGCCTTCAGAGCTTCATCTGCTCTGCACTCAGTGACAGCACTCCCCAGCTCACCCGCCAGCAGCCGCTATCCCAGCGTGTCTCCAACCCTGAAGGAACGGCTCGGGAAGCCAGGAGGGATGGGAGGCTGCTTTCCGTGGGAAATCAGCATGCTACGGTGCTGTTGTCCCCTTCGGGGAAGGGAAGGAACAAACAAAATCCCAGGCACCCGCTGACAAGCACGGAGAAAAATTAAGCGGCGCTTCTGAAGAGGTGCCTCAACACGGAGCAACAAATCACATTTGTTTGCAGACTCTCCCACCCTCCCCTGGGTATTTTTCCATCTCATAAGGGATGATACATTTGAATTAATGCTTGTAATACGTCCACAGCTTGGGATGGAAAACACTGGAGAAGAGCAGAGAACAGTTGCCCTTCCAAATCATCTGGCGAAAGCACAACTGCGGTTCCCATGCCAGATACAGCAGGAAGGCGCTGACTCCTTGGCAAACTGCTGGGTTAGAGAGCTGATACCAGCACCAGGCAAAAAGGATTGACAGAGGAAATGGCAAAGAACCATGGATGGATTAAAAATCTTAAAAAATTAAATCTTGAAATGTGCAAGTAACACTCGGAAACACTGATGGACTCTGAGAGAGCGCACTGAACTCCAGCAAACTGTATCCCTTAGAGCTCTTCTGATCAACCTGCTTTGCTGCACAAACCACAGCCTCCAGTCCTCTGCTTTTTGGATCCCACCTACCTGTTTAATGTGCCTCACTCCCCCACAGACCTGCCAGGCCCTCTGCAGAAGGCTGTTACCTCCACAGCTGCCACAGTTCCCAGGCTGCAGCACGTGCTGGCAGAGCTCCTTCTTCCTCACTCCAAAAAATGCACCAAGCCCCCTTCCATTTGTGACCCAAACTCCCCCAAAACTACAACAGACAAATCCCAAACCAAAGCCCCTGGTGGCCCCCAGAAGACAAGACACAACCAGGCACCAAGTCAGGATCTGGGGAGTTTGTTCAATGAACACATTCTTTTTCCTTCTATTTTTGACTTTCAAAATGTGTTTTCTGAAACAACTTGGTGCCAAAAAAAGAAATACCTGATTCCTGTATTATTCACCCTGGACACCACTCCGCCACTGATTATCTGTCAGAGGTTTAATTGTGCTTGGGAGCTCGCCAGGAATAATGCACGAGGAGCGTAGGAAAGGCAGGTAGGCAGGCACTCATCCAGCGAGGCGGCTCTTCCCGGCATTCCCAGCCTCCTCTCCAAATTAGCAACTGCTTCCTTTTCGGGGCTTTTTTTGAAGGACCGCTGGCTGGGGATCCAACACTTTCCAGTCCTGCCCAGGTGTCACAGGATGAAGATGTGCGGAGTCCCAGGGATGGAAGGGAGGGTTAGGAAGGACAGGGAAGGACAGATGTCACTGGGGCCATCGCCAGGAGCACCAGCCACAGAGCTGCAGATTGTTCTGTTCTGCAAGTGTGCAGCTGGCTCTGGAGTGTCTCTCCATCCCCAATATAGCATCCAGTCCTTCCACATGGATAATGTGAGGAACAGCCCTTCCCCTCTCCTTTTCCTTCAGCCTCTGGCAGGTTTAAAAGGCAGCAGCAGAGGCCCTTTCACCTCATGTCCTTTGGGAAGAATAAAGCTTGCAGACTTCAGGAGGGACAGAATCTTGGTCATAAAAGTCCCACCTCCCAAGTCAGGAGTATCTCCTCTGTGACACTGGAAAATCCCTTGGGAAGCAATAACAATATAACCATCGCTCTCCGGAAAAGTACCGCCAAAGTAAGAAGATGCAGCACACACGGAGTTCAGGGAGAAAGATCCAAGGCATGTGATGGGAGGCTTCTTTTTCATATTTTTATTTTCCTGAGCCAAAGTAAATGCCACATAAATGCCAAGAAGCTCTTGGTGCGTTCACAGATGCCGTCTCCTGGGTGTTCTGCATGCATTCCACGCAGGAATCATAAAGTGACAAGCTGAAGAAAGGACCAGCAAAGGTCATCAGCTCCACTGTCCTCTCCTTCCCCTAGGGAGGAGGAGCTCCTTGGTGGCAGAACTTGGACTAATATCTCTGCTCCCTCAAAACAACCAGGATCCCCATTTCCCAGCTCCTCTAGAGCTGTACTTCATTATCCTTCCCTTTCCAAGGATTTTCCTGCTCTCTTGCTGCAACTTAAGCTCATTATTTATCACTCTACCATCAAAGCATGGAGGACAAAGTATCCACTACTGGATACTAGTGGATACACTACTTGAACCTTCACATGCTGCCCTCCTTCCCTTTATTAACTCAAAACAACTCTAAGTCTTTCCAGCCCCAGCTTGTAGGCATTTTCTACCCCTCCAATTATCTTATTGTTTCCCCCTGGGCTCTTTGCACCCACCCACGGTACCCAGAACTGGGTGAACCCTTCAGCCAAGCATAGTCAGAGGTTTACTCTACAGACATTTGCCTCTTTCTTTTATTTCCAGAGACCCCCTCCTAACCCAAACCCTGGCCCACGGGGTTGTATCGGGCACTTCCCCACCCTACACCGGTGCCACCGCTCCCTCCTCCACCCGCCCTTGTTTGCAGCAGCCTGTTTGTTTCCACCTGATTTCCCCAGACCATTTGGAGCTCCGCTCCCTCCTGCTCACACAGCATTCCTGCCTCTGCCCAGCTGGGTTTCACCTGCAGACCGAAGAGGAGCACATTTCATGCTGCCCATAACACCCTTCTGCCCCCACGGGTGGGAAGGGTACGAGCTTTTTGGCTCTGTGAACATGGAAGCGGCCGATCCTTCCCTGGCTGCTGCCCTGTGAAACCTCAGCTCCTCATAAAACTGGAGCAAAGCCACCTCAGCTGCCAGAGGGTGATGCAGCAGTGGGGAGGGTGACATTCAGCAATAGTCTAAATTAATCTGTCAGGCTGGATTCTTTTGCAGATAGAATTGTCTGGGGCCAGGTGCAGGTCTTTGTTCAGCTGAGATCCTGTCCCTCCAGGGTCCCCTGCCTCCTTCACAAGCCAAATCCAGTAGTGCTCCTGCCACTGCCACACTGCAAAACCTTTGCTTTAGCTCAGGGTTTTGGGTCCGTTCCCCCCTGCCACAAATCCATGAAAATTCATGCGCTTGAGGAAATCAGACCCTAGTTGCTATGGTGAAAGGCATTCTGCAAACTAAGAAACAAATACAAGTGGGACATTTGGAGGTTACCAGATTTTTGCACATCTTTCAGACAAGAATAAAAAACCCTTCCAGCATGTTAAAGGCTCCAATAATTTCCCAGACCCTGCTATGCTTCAAACATGAGGGATTTATGGTACGACTTAAGGAAATTAATAATCAAGCACTGCATTTCTCCAAAGAAGCCTCATTCCCGTGGCTCCTATTATAGCAAATGCAGCAACAGTTTTTAAGAGCTGGGTTTTGGCTTTGCTGAAGAGATGCCAGGAGGCTTGAGATGCATCCGGGAACACTACGACAAGGAGCTCCCATCAATGTGACCTACTCGCTCCACTCACTGAACCACCAGGAGGAGGAGTCTGGCTACAGAGCCAGTAATTCAACTTGGACAGACCTGGAAAATTATCCAGCAGAAGGGTCATGGCACCTTTGGGACGAACTGCCTACTTTTGCTAATCAGTGGGTTGGGTTTTTTGCACATTTAATGTGTTGGGTCCCTGCCTTCTATTAAGACGCTGCTGTAATTCAACCCCTGCCAGCTCCACGGAGAAAAATTGTCCTCCTAAGATCAAAGAGGTGATGCTGCCTCGGCTGGATGGTGGCAGAACAGGGATCTCAGGGAAATGAGGAGGCAGGATGCCCACTGGGTGGGAGGCAGAGGCACCCACAGCACTGCTGAAAGGGCTCAGCCCCTGGGCTGGGTGGGACTGCAGCAGTGCAGGGGCAAGAGAATTCAGAAACTTTATAGCCCTCTCAACAAATCCTCCTTCTTCCAGCACTCACAGTCCCTGCTAAAATTAGTCAGAGAGATGCTGAGCACCTCTGAAAGGAAAACAAAGAGGCTTCTCCCCCTCTTGGTAAGGTCATCAAACAGATCCCTGTCACACAGACCTAGCACAAACCTTCTGCACCTCCTGCACTGCGTTCTCCTCAGCAGCTCAGCTTCCCCTCAACACCTCCAGTGCTGCCTCCAAGGCCCAAACATTCCAACAAAGACATTTTTCCTCTATTGTCTAGTCTGATTTTTCAAACGCCACATCAAATTCCTGTTTCATCGAATGCAAATAACAAGAATATGCCTTTTTTCCCCCTGAAGAATATAATTCATAGGAAAGCGTTTTCACAGCAACCCCAATTTAATCTCCTTCTTTTTCCCCATGATCATACAAATGATCTCCAATCTCATCTGCTCAACTGTCACATCCTGCCATCCCACTGTTGCTCTAATTGCACACTGCTGAGCCCCCTCGATCGCTCCGGTATCTCTCCATAATGGCAGGGTCACACCTGAAGGCAGGAATTCTCCCCTCTGCAAAGCGGCATCGCAGCCTTTCATTTGTGCTTTTGATTCTTCTCTAAAACCCAGGTGAGGAAAAGCACTGGCTTATTTCTGAGACAACGATGTTGCACCACAATCTCTTATTCAGTCTCTTCTCATCCCAGTGGATTTTTTGTTTGGTATTTTTAACTCTAAACTTTCCAAACAGCCACCTCCCGTTAAGTGTTTGTTCCAGTTGCCAGTCCTACTTCAGATCTACACCTTCACCACCTCACTGAGGATAACAAGATGTTCTTACTCTTTCCAAACACCAGGCAGTCTTGATCCTCACTTAATGCCGGTTCTTTGGCCCTTTGATTTCACCTCATCTAAAAAGTACATCAAGAAAAGGCTCAGCCTCCTTAAATCCACAAACAAAAGTTACACAAAAGGCCTGGGTCCCAGTGGCTGCAGAACGTGAGACACACTCCCCAACTGCAAGTGGAGTTGGCTCTAAACGGGGGCACGTGTTTATTTGTTTAGTGCTTGATGGTCTTGGGGTATTTTGAGGGCCATGATTTTTCTTTTTCATTGTATCTCTCTATATGGCACTGCATCAAATGTCTTAAACTGAACTGCTGCATGCCACTGCTCTTACCCAGCAGGACAGGCACAGTAACAGAGAACAGTACCAAATTCCTTTGCTACGTCAGCTCTCCAGTATATCAGCCAGTAAATGCACTTTCCTCTGCTCTAAGTGAAAGCAGATACAGTCCCATAATTTAATACCCTAATGCAGCCCTAAAAAGAAAAGGAGCCTCATCAAATTATGCCTTGTCTGACCTAGAAGCCCTCCCAGAGCCCCACTGCTGGAGCAGGGCATGGCAGCATGTGTCACTGCCTCAGCTGATCCAGTTCCCAGTCTTCCATCCCAGCTTAAAGTCTCCCCTAATGCCCTAAGACATCAGATGTGCAGCTTTCTGCTGCTGTACCTCAGTAGCTGTTCCCTCAATATTTAATCTTGTAAGCTGTTAATGCACAGATCTGTGCTAAGCGGCAGGCTTCAGCTTTTTCTCTACTCAAAAATTTGCTTCCTTCTTGTCTGAACGTGGCAAAGGCCATTCTTTCACTCCTCAGACCTCAGCTCGAGCCAAAAATCGTTCCATTTTAAACCAGTGAAAGCCCAGGTGGTTTTCTTCCTCCTGCAAGCCTTCCTTTCCCTCAAATGCATCACAGAAATTTTTGGCCGGGCGGTCCCTTCGCGTTTCTGTTTGTTTTTATTTATTCACTGCAGCCCTAGTTTTTTTTCCACCAAGTGAAACAAATAAAAGCCCGGAGGCAGCGCAGCCCCGTCTCCGGAGATGCCGCAGCTGCCCGGCCGCCTCCGTGCCAGCGCCGTGCCAGCTGCCACGCAGGGCACGCGGCCACCGCCGGGCACACGGGAGCAGGCAGGGCAGGGGGGCTGCCAAACCAGCACCTCTCCCGGGCCTGGCCCTGCCCTCGCCCTGGGGAAGGAGCTGCCCATGTCTCTCAGCCCTGAATCGCTGCCTCCTCCCTCCGCTCTCCAAGAGATGAGACACTTTGCTCCCGACCGGAGCACGACTCCGGTACGTGACTGGGATGTTCAAAGCCACTAGCCAGCCCAGAAGGAATGCATACCACTTCGTGGGAAGGGGTCCATGAAGCATCTCCAGCTTTTCGGGACTAGACTAGGCAAGCACAATGCCAAAGCTTTGTGAGACACAAATCTGTTGGGTCACACAATCCCTTGGGCTCTCAGCTCCACCTATGCCAGGAAGCCTTTTTCACGGATATTCTTCAAGACAGAAGTAATTTAAACTCCCCAAAGCAACTCATCCTACAGAATCTATTTTCTGAGCAGTGTGGGAAGGTACCGGCCTGCACAGCCATTTATTAGCACAAATAGGAGTGTGTGTTTAACTCTGTGGAACGGGCAGAACAAAGGATTATTAAATAAAATTCCGATTAGTTCAGCTGAAAGCAAAATACCAGCTGGAGCCTGGGGTAACGCAGGCATGGTATCAGCAAACATGTGCTGCCAGTGCATCTGCACACACACATCCCCCAGCTCTGACCACGGGGAGCCTCCTCAGCCTGGAGCAGCAGAGTCACGGCGTCTCCGTCGAGATCCGTGCTCCCATAGCTCAGGTCCTGCCCTCTGCTCGGCAAAGCCTTTGGCTGCACAACGGGAACGAGAGGAATGAAACCTGAGTTTCCCCACTTCATGCCCTCCTGCCAGTAGCCACGCTTTGTTGGCGTTCCAAGTGGGAACACGGCCACTCGGCACGGCTGTGGCAGAGTCCCACCACCTGGAATCACACGTGGCTCTCCCTCCCACCACCCTGCCTAACTGCAGCCATATTCATTAACAGCCCGTCGTTTAGATCCGAGTGCAGAAGTTAATGAAGCCACTTTGTGAGAGGGCAGCCTCCCCGAGCACAAGATAAATAATGGATATAAAAGCGGGCTGGGAGGGAAGCGGCGCATCCTTGCAAGGTCACGCTGGAATGCATCAGTGGCTCACTGAGGCTTGGGCTCCTCCGGTACGAAGCCTGGAGCTATTTATGACTCATGTAATTAATTAATGCCAACGGGCGTTCTGCTGCAGGCACGTGGGAGACCAAAGGGAAATAGGAAGCGAGCAGGTTAGGAAATGTGGTGGAGGTGGGAGAGGAGGATGACATTTCTTGCGGCAAGACAGGCTTTGAAGTAATTACCAACAGTCCAAACAGCCAGCAGCTCCTTTGGCTACGTCAGTACAAAATCAATTAGGAGCTTTAAAAATGCATTGGCTCGTATTGCCGAGAGCATCAAGAATAAGGAGCGGCCTCGGAGGGAGGGCAGTTGCATTTCTGAGCACCACAAGATCATCCTCCCCCCCCCGCCCCGATCCTCAGACCCCACAAATGGTGTGACCGGCAGAGGGAGCATCGTTAATGCCTTCCCGATCACAAATGCTTTGGAAGGAGGAGCACTGAGGGAGACCCCCAGTTTGATCTGATGTTTCTGTAAAGCCTGAGGACAAGTTTAACAGAAGCAAGAGAAAGCAGTGAAGGTGTACGCCGTGCAAGCCGAGTCCCTGCAGGCACTCGGGGCTCCTGACACACCTCCACTTCCCGGGGCCGGCTCTCCCACACCGGGAGCTAAACCAAAACTTGCAGATCACGTTAGGAAGGGGACCGTGTCTGTGGCTTTCCTGCTCCAGCTCGCAATACTGCAGTCTCACACCGCACACTCAACGTGTGGCGACGCTGAGTCATGACACCGCGCTCGCACAGACCGCTTGAGGACAATGAGAGCTTAACCTAATTTTGTCCCTTTGTTTGTCCTCTGCACAGAGGAGATCAATCACTTCCACTCCCTGCCTTCACAGCCCCCTGCATCCACTGCCTAATATATTATTAAAACTGTAAATACAAATAAAGAACACCCTTTCCCTCCTCTGGGAGGACTCTGAAGTCTTTCTGGGCTGTCCAGCTCCCACCCAGGCTGAATCCTCTCTCATGTTTCTTTGTTGCCAGAATATCTCCTAAACGTTCCCACATGTATCCATGCATTGTCCTGGCTCCCTCTTATCAGAGCTGCCTGCAACAAAATCCTCTCACACAATGAGGATTGCAAATTTGCTTACAACCCAGTGCTGTTTGCCATTTCTGCTCTTCTGTGCATCTCTTTTCTCTCTGGACACTTGTAGGGGTCAAGCAACCACAGCCCCACTCTGCCACAGCCATCTGGATGAGCAGCAGAGGCTGCCTGCATCCCAATCCTGGCTGGCAAAGCCTGGGAGGCTGCAGGATGCTCCCCTTCAAGCCTTACCCACCTCCACAATGCAGGATCATGTTTTCCATGCTCTGATCACTACCAAAGCCCTCAGATCCTGGCTGGTGGGACTCCCTACTGCTACCTGCTATTTTTCTGGAGCAAACCCATGCAAATCAATAGCAGAGATTAAAAACAAGAAGAAAAGAATAAGTGAAATGAGAGTCGGGTTTAGTTTCATAAATATATATGAGTAGAACAAGAGCAACAAAGTGCTTCTTTCTGGTGGGTTGGGAATCAACAAGAGCCTGAGTCTCCAGGGTAAAACAGGAATGAAGTAAATGACAACATGAACACCCACTTAGCATTCGTGCTACATATTCCTGCTCTGAGCCTCAGCAGCTTCAGGAATGCTTCTGTTAAATACTGTAATGCTCCCAATTAGGAGAGATCTGGATTGTTTATTTTCTAAACAGACTTCTCCCCCCCCCCTCACAGGAGATCCCATAAGCCTAAGACAAAAGCAGTCTTGAAGAGGTGTTTCAACCTCTTTTGGCTATACAGTATCCACAGCTGGGCCCATTTCCCTAATTGTTTCATACTGACCTTGAGGATATTTCGGCCATTAAATGACTCCCGCTCCTTGAAAGATGATTTACCAGTCATTGTGTTGTTTCGCTCTTCAGCTGGAGACAGAAAAGCCACCACCAGAATGAGCTTCAGATGGGAGAACTCTGTGTGCTGTACTTCACCCCCCACTCTCTCCCTCCCCAAAGTCAGCTGCCAGCTAATAGACCTTGTTCTCGGTGCAAAAAACCCACTTTCCCTTTTGAAGGGAATAAGGCAGGAAAGGAAATAGGCAGCCTCTATCAGGATCACCTATGTCACCTGGAGGAAAGACCCTAAATCAGAGCTACGGGCTGATGGCTCAGTGCAACACACCTGTTTCTCTCTGGCTGATTTTAATGCCACATCCAGCCATGCCAGGGTAAAAGCATCACCTGGAACAGCACCAAATCCCAGGCTGAGTGTGCCAGCACAATGCCAGGGGTGATCCAGATCCGGACAGCACCGACACAAACCTCTGCCGCCCGCTCCGGGGAGCACATCCATGTGCTGTGGGTGCTTCTGCTGGGGTGGGCACACAGCCACACAGACATTCAGGACAGCAACCTGGGCCTACAGCGACTGCCAAATGCCTATGTCTGAGATCCATTTCCCCAGAGCATGTCTGGATTTTTATATAATCCCTCAGTACATGATCTGTTCTTTCCACAGGACCTCTGCCTCACTCGGTGAATATATTCAATATTCCTTTTTCATCTCCAGCATTAACTATGAAGTCCCCCTCACATCCAGCCTGCTATTCAAATGCTGTATGGAATATAAAGCAATTTCCATGGCTGCCTGCAGAATGCTCTCCCCATAGTGTCTGAATGCCTCACATGCCTCATGGGGTTGTGCAGAACAGAGAGTCAGAATGCCAGGCATAGCTGCCCATGTGCCTCCCATCACAGAGAGCCACACCAACACTCTGAGCTCACGTTTTTGGGTCTCGATTTGAGACAGAAAATTGTGCTTATCTGACTTCAGGACCAGGCAGATGCAAAACCTGCCCAAAAAACCATGACACAAATCACCTGCTCTTATCACTCTTCACGCAGAGACTCAGAGAGGCAGCAACTAGAGAATCCCCAACACAACCCACTGCGCTGCACGGGGGTCACCGTGGCAGAGCACACACGTTTGTGCGTGGAGAACCAGGCTGTAACACACTGCCCCTCCCCAGACACGATGCTTTTGAGGCTGCTTTATAAAGTAACGTGATAAGAACAGACTGCCAGAGCAGACAATCTCTTGGCAGAGCCGGCAGACGCCATACACTCAAGAATAGCTCACATTCAGCCTCACAGCCATCTGCATCTCATTTAAGGAGAAACACGCTGGAATCACGCCCCTAAACCAACGGGCAATCTTTAACTCGACCAAAGAGGATTATGTTTTCATCTTGTTTAAAGGTCAGCACAGCACACGGAGTTGTCACCCAATTTCAATTTAACACTGGGGCACAGAGAGCCCAAGACTTCAGATGGTACTTGAATGTTCCTCCCTGGCCCAGATCCTGCGAGTGCTCCTGGGCGACAGGGTTTTTGAATCTGTGACTCTGCTGATGGCTTTTTTAATTTTCTCCTTGGTTTTATCTCCTGACATCCCCCCACAGCCCTGCAGGTATTCTTGAGATTAAGAAAAATCACACCATTGAAAAAGCAAACAACAAAAGCATTTGCTGAGCAGCAGGACTCCTTTAAATGCATTTATCAGTAAGGATGAAGGGTCTGTACGTACTTGGATCTTTCCTGAAGAGAGTGTTCATGACTGTAGCGTGCAGCTTCACCCTGTCCCATTCTTTGAGCATCAGGCCAGAGGCCACAAACCGCTCCACCAGCTGATCAGCGATCACCTGCAATCTGGGAGGACAAAAAGAGAAAGAACAGAGCCACGTAAACTAAGGAGAAACCCCTGCATCACCAGCTTTTGGCTTTTCAGCCGGGAGGGCAACAAGTGAGAAATGAAGTCTCTGCACGCACACAGGAAAGGGAGCTGGTCCCTGATGGAAAGCGAGCAGAGACATCAAGATTCAGTTCCAATGCAAAAAGTTCTGGCTGTCTCGCAAAGCTTCCTCCGTGATCGCTTCTGCTGCAGATATTCCAGGAAGAAGGGCAGATTTAGCACAGCAGAGAGCTCGTTCACAGTGACAGATGTTACTGGGAGCTGAAGGATGCATCTCTCTCCTGCCAGGAAACACAATGTGACTCTCCCTGCAAACGCTGCAATCTGCAGACCCGCAGGGGCTTAGGCACCTTGTGTCCCAGAGGATCTGCTCAGGGACTGCTGGAGCCTGGACCTTCTGTGCCCCAAATAAGCAAACCAGTCGCTGGACTTAATTTCTGGGAGAGCCCAGAACGTGGTGACAGAGGGCACAAACCCAGACAGCACATCCTGGTGAACACTCCAGCTTTGGAGCTACTGAGCAAGCAGAACCAAAAGACTTATTCCCACCTTTGTGTCTGCCTTGCTCAGGGATGAAAGTGGCCATGGCTGCTGGGATCTGTGGGCAGACCTGTCCTGGGATAGGCGGCAGGAGCAGGATCAGAGCAACACATATCCTGTGCCTAAAGAGCTGAAGGAAATTCCAGGCTGCTGCCATCCCCAAAAGATTTCCACAGTGCCTGAGCCTTACCAAAAGCAGCGAGGATGTGACAGAGCAAGAGCTTCCTATCCCCAAAAACAAGGCCAGAGGGTACTAAGCCCATGCAGAAGGATCTGGGCCTCTCTCAGCACGTCCCAGGGATTAGAGAGCTTTCTGCTCCGTGAGGTCCCACCACTTTGGTGCCTCAGCTGCAGCAGAGCATGGCTGCTCTGAGGCTGGTCCCCAGAGCCCGGGGCTGCCACGCTCCAGGTGCCAGCTCCTACCCCACCACTGGCTTTGGACTGCCCCTCATGGGCTACAAGCCCCCATGTGACTATTCCAAGACTCTCAAACTACCAATTGTCATGGCTTTCTACATTTCCTGGCTTTACTTCAGTGATTTTTAAAATTAGCAATGACAAAGATTAAATGAATATCATTACAGACAATACTAAAACAAATTAACAGAGAATAGCTCAAGTGAAAATGGTGCTTTATTACGTTATAAAGTTAATCAAGGAAATAAAACAAATTAGAATGAATTATAATGGAAATTATTTGCCATGTGGGAGGCATCAGAGCATGATCCCTCTTTCAGTCTGAGCCATTATATGTGCAGAAGGGCTTGCCAACCCCTAATTCTGTCTGCAGTTACGCAAGCTAAGTCAGGATAAATCAAATCTCCTGCTTTACAGCTTAAGCTGATCAAGATGATCCAAAGATCAGGAAGGAACTCCACCCCTCAGCCATGCCAGCAACTACACAGAGCTAACAGGACATCTTGCATGAGACAGGAAGGCACACACCTCTCTCCAACACAGGCTGCAGCAGTCTGATCCAGCACAGAAAGCCACGTGGTCGCTGCTCTCCTCTAGTATTGGCCTTGCAGCTCAGAAACTGCTTTCTACCCATTTCCCTGAGCAAGGCACAGCAGGTTTCAGCAGGCAAGAAGTGCAAGGAGCTGCTCAGCAATGGTTTGTCTTGCAGGCCAGAAAACAAAGCAGAGTTTTCTGGAGAGATCACCATTTGTTCCCTCTTTACTGTTGGTCCAACACGGTGTCTGCTGGAATCTCAATGGAAGCAAAAACTGCTCTCAATCAACATAAAAATACCTGCTTTCACCTCTGCAAAGCTAAATGGTTTTCTGGATGCTTGCTAACAGTTAAGGAACTATATTAGGGGGGAAGTGCCAGATGAATTAATTTGCCCGTGAGGGCAGAACCAGCCTGGGCCAAGGATTAAAACTTCAATTCCTTGGCCCTCTCTGAGCCCACTGCTATGCAAAAAGCAAAACAAATACTGTGGAAGAGAAGCCTGGCAGCCTCCAAGTGCCACAAGAAGCACAAGGTCTGAGTTTGGTCAAAACCTCAGCTAACAGCTCTCTGTGAAGAACAGATGAGACACCGGCCCTTTCCCGGAGTGGTGGTGTGGGGGGCTGTTTTCAGTTTGAAGGCAAGGTGGATTTGAAGCCCTTACTTCTCTCCCCTGCCCAAAGCAGCTCTGCCACCCCTGATGCACATCAGCACTTTTTCTAGCATTATGGCTAAGTGGGTTCTCAGCAGAAGGGATCCAGCTGGCACCTGAACAGACCACAGTGCTAGTACCAACAATCCAAGCTGTCCTCAGAGGCAGGCAGACATCACTGGCAGTTCAGGCCCTACTTATGCTCCACAGGATACTCTCCCTGCTCCTCAGGCCGCAGACCTGTTTCCAGAGGCAAGCAGGCTCAGAGAACCCCAGAGCTCAGTGACTCAGGAGAACAGGTCCATACCTCAGCTCTCAGAGCTGGTATTTTAGATGCTCTCCACAACAAACCCACTGAAGGGCATTTGGGTCACCCAGTGTCTGCTTTCTTCTCATCTTTCCGAGTGCTTCTGCCTTCTGTCTCCCTGTGCTCTGTCTCCTGGCTGATCTCTAGCTTGCCCTGGTTCTCCACCCGCCTCGCCTGTTTTATCTCACCTCTTTCAGGGTAGGACAGACTTCAAAGTGGAAGAGCCAAGAAAAGGAAACGATTTCAATTCCTACTGCCTCCCAGCAATTCTTACATTTTTCATTTTCCCACCCATTTCCTTATCCCACTTCCGATCTCTTATTTCAACACAGCCTCCACAGTGTGGTTTTAAGCAGGTGGCCCTTCTGTCTCCTCAGCCCTTGAGGAAAGGAGATGCCAGAACATGTCCCTTCTTCCCTGAGCCAGTCCCTGCTCACTGCCTCCCTCCTCCAGCTGCACTGCTCCACACTCCCCTGTTAGCTCCTGCTGTCCTCTGGCAATGGGAACGGACAACAAAAGGGCAGTGCTGTCAGGAGAAGAGAAGGCTGAGGCTCAGAGAGAGGAGGCTGAAGCTCTTTTGGCTACTCCCCTTCCCTCTTTGTTAATCACAGAATCCTAGAATGGTTTGGGTTGGGAGGGCCATTCAGGATCAGGGACACCTTCCACTAGACCAGGTTGTTCCAAGCCTCATCTGTGTTTCCTCGGTCTTCCAGAAAGCACCAAAAGAAAAGGTGGTGCTGCCACGTGTGATGTACCTGCCAAAAACGAGGTGGAGGAAGGTTGTCCAGACACTGCCACATCCTGGGCAGTGCTTGTAGAGCCAAAGCCATAAGCCCCAGTGGTAAACAGCACAAACACTGACACTGACACCAACCAGGCTTCAAGATTTCACAGCACCAGCTCAGACATTTCACACCCAACACCCTTTCCAGGCTGCTACAGACACAGCAACCAACTCTGTAATCAAGCCATGCTCTTCTGAGAACCTTCTGGGGTAACTGGGTTTTAAGAATAATTAAGTGCTGAAGAATAGGCCAGGCTGTCCAGATTAATCTGGATTGCAGGGTGGGAACTAGACAGCAGAGGCCAAGTCGTCCTGCCTTCTAAGTCATCTCAGGAGTATCTCCTTGGCCATCTTATCCCCGTGTGAGCTGTGACTCCATTATTCAACCTGACAGGCCACTGCAGGAACAAATGACACCTTTCAGCTGCACCACCAGTGACTGATTCAAAGAGCAAACACATCACTGCCTTAACCGGTTTGGGAAGCGAGGATGACTTCATCTTCCTGACTGCTGGCCCGAGGGCTGCCAGCAGGGCCCACCAGCCCCAGAGGGTTTCCCTGGCACACCGAGGGGGAATGAGGGAAAGGGGCCTGGGGAACTCACCTGTCTGAGCCGTCCTTCATGCGGACTTTGGCGTAAAGGACGTCGGTCATGGCAGGGTCGTCGTTCATGTACTCCACTCCCGCCACCTCCACGGTCAGGGGCTTGCCTCCAGTGATTTGGCTAAAACCCAAGAAACCCCTCACGTTAAAAAGCAAAATGACACACCTGCTTTTGAAATGCAACCCACAGCGCTCCTCATGCACACGCCAAATATTTGGGTTTGCTAAGGGAATGATGTAAAATACTTTTTTTTGGCCGCAGTTAGACACCAATTTGAGGTTATTACACAGACCACTGAGGAGTTCTTCACTTTTCCAAATCTTTCAGGTTGTCTTCACTGAAAAAAAAAAAATCAAACACAAAAAGGTTCCCTACGTCCTAAAGCTCAAAAGGCTATTGTTCCTATTGTCTTACCATCTCAAGAAGTAAAATAGTTTAAATTCATCTGTTCAGTGTTTCTGACACATATTAAGTCGACCTGTCAGTGTTCACAGGCCACCTCAACCTCCGTGGTCATCTCAGAAAACCCACCAGCAGTAAACAGCACAAGTTCTCATTCCAGAGAGGCTCCTGCCTTCCCTGTGAAAAGAGCAACCGTGACAGAGTCTCCAGCTTGCTGATTTTCGCTGGGAAAGCTGCTTGGTACAGAGCACAGTTCTAAGCACACTGCAACACCCCCCAGTAAGCTGAGCTGGTTTAAAGTCAGCTCCAGCTCCTCTTGCAGGAAGGCGACACTGCAAACGCGTGCAGGATGTAATGTGCACTCCCACACCTGCAAACACACTGGGAAGTGGATCTGCTTCCCAACACGCCGCCTCCTCGCCTTTCCCACCAGAGCAGTGCTCCCTGTGAGTAAGTGATGCCTTGTTTAACACCGAGGCCTGCTGGAAAGCACAGGGAGTGTCTGGGCAGGCAGATGTAACAAACACGAGTTAACAAGGTGAGCGCGACTTTGCTCTGACCTTGCTCGGCTCTGGCTTGCCCGTGCGACCGCCTTTGAGGTTCTCAGCTAAGATTCCCAAGTGGAATAATGATTTCCCTTCCCAGTAAGGTTACTGGGAGGAGAACAGCACAAATGTACTATTATGCACATCACACCCACAGCACTAAAGGTTATGTATTTTAAAAAAAAAGGGTCAAAAAGGTCACATCTACCTTCACAGGGCACTGCCTACACTTAGAAAAGGAAATGAAGGCTAATGAAGGTTTATGTGGCTAATTTTGCAAGTATATTTATTTGGGTGTGGCAGAGGGAAATAACCTAAAGGTTACATTCAAGTGTTGATTCCCCCTCCACTAAAGAAAATGGGGAGCAAAGATTTTCTCCACCTCAGTTCAAAGCACTTATGAGGAAGCTGGCACTTTCAAAACATTGCAGGCAGAGCCTCCCCCTGGAAACAGACTCGCATTTCTGTTCAACAGCTGAACAACTGGAGCTGTCATTTTAAAGGCAGAGGTATGAATTTTGGCATTAATTCCCACAGATATCACCTGGCACAGCGTGGCCAATTCTTGCACGGAGGCAACAAATAAATGAATCCGAAGGATCCATGCTCTGTGTGCAAAGGCTTGGCAGAAATAGATAAATAAACCCCTCCCTCAGGCCATCTCCAATTTCTAAGCTGAGCAGAGATAAGCTAATTACGGTGTCGTTGGACCACATTTGCAGCTAGAGCCCCAACATCTGCAGCTCGGCGTTAACAGGCAGCGAGGCAGCCGCGGTCCCGGAGCGGAGCTGTCAGGCTGATTGCTCACATGGCTCGGGCTGCCTTCCCAGCACACGGCTCCCACGGCAAGGAATGCGTGTCAAGGACACCTCAGCATCTGCTCCGTGCCAGAGCCCGCTGCAGGACACGTGCACAGGTGAGGGAGCTCGGCCCTCCCCCTGCAGCAGGGACGGGGCAGCAGCACAAACCTCGCACAAAAAAATACCCGGGGGCGCACGTGGGAAACAGAAATGAGCAGAGCAGGTTTTCAGGGAGTGCTGAGGGGCTGGGCTGAGCTGCAAGATGCTCTTAGGCTCTTTGTGGCTGCTTGGTGATTTCTACTGCTCCCATTTGAAAGGTTTCAGCCTTTTCCTAAATTTCTAGTGTTGAGAGAGACTATTGAGCTGCTTTTCTCATCACAGTCCCTGTCAAAGACAGCGTGCTGCTTTCCCCCCACCCGACCCTTGGTGATGACATCCCTTTTCCATCACTTACTCCACAAAGTCCTCTTTGCATTGCTGTAGGAGGTCACACGCTTTCTGGATCTCTTGTTCATTCAGGAGTACCAGCGTCCCAAGAGTCAGGTGAAGCTTTGCAGGGTTCTGGAATAGGCTGCTGCTGACCCCGTGATCCTACAAATCAGTCAGTCCATCATATATAGGTGTCTTACCTCATCCACACACCCACCCCACTCCATCAGAGGGATAAATACCACAGAGAACAGGCACTGAGCCCCTGACATCGGTACTTTTATCTCTAGTTGGGTCAGTAATGATTCCAAGTTGAGAAACAAAATTTCCCAGGCTTTGTGAGGAATCGAGCTCAGCCTGGCAGGAGAGGCACAGTCCCACAGCTCCCTGCCTGCCTTTCCTGCTGAACAGCAGCCTGGAAGCACATTCCAACAGGTTGCAATTTGGGACCCAGGACCAGCAGCACTCACAGGGTTTGGGGACGAGACTTCCACAGATGTTGAAGCGGCAGCTGCCACCAGCAATGAACTCAACACAAGCCAGCACAGATTTAATACCTAAGTCCATTTCTTGTGCAGTAATGCTGGAACCAGCTGTAGTGACAAGCTCTAAATGGTCTCTAAATCCTGTCTAAACACAGGTTACATCTCACAACACAAGCACAGCTAATACCAGCTCTGATAATTACGTTTTTCTTCTTCCCATGTGCCCTATAGTTTGCCAAGATGAATTAAGTTTAAATTCCCTTTATAAGAAGAGCTGCGTGTTGTTGCTGGGGAAGAACTGTTCCCAGGTGGAGCAGTGGTTACATTCAGCTTTAAGAAACACGCTCTTTTGTTCTAGGATACTTTTAAAAATACCTCGAGGATGGTTAACACACCCATATTAAAAAAATTATTTCCACTTTGTGGCCATTTCCCATCAGCGCATTAAATAACCTCCAATTTTAACTCCAGAAGAAGCCAACCTGCCAGACCATAGAAACTTTTCTCCATCTGAAAAGAGTCCACTGACTGAGAATGACAGCTTTGAAGCTTCTAGCTGTGCTCCAGACTTTGAAATAAAACCTTTCAGATGTTTAAACACTGCAGTATCTCAGCCCATCAAGAGTTCAATGCCCCACATCTCACTCAGCATTTTTCATGCCTAATGACCACATCCAGACCCTTCTTTACAGCAGAGCTTATGGGCTGGACTAGGGACAAGCCAGGCTGCAACACAGAGGCCAGGGGCTTGCTCCAGCAGTCACAGACTGGCAAAAAACAGGGATGGTCCCATCTCACTTCTCCCCGCCTTCCCTCCCTGCAGTAAAAACCTTGCAGCTTCCTTTAATTCATCCTGCTGTTAACATGCATGACAGAACATGCTTTCTCTCTGTCAGCCTTTTTTCCCCAATGAGATTCATAGCCAGAGAATATTTGGCCCATCACAAAACACAGAAAGTGGGAGAAGGTTTGATTTATCCTCACCACGGACAACCAGCCGGTGTCACTCCCACAGTGCACACAGATCAGGTACAGCAGCAAAGCAGTTTGCAGGTCAGAAAGCCAAAGCCTCATTTTCTGCCACAGCACGATTTGTGCTGTAAACACCAACCTGCCCCAAAAGCAGCCTTTTCCCCTGAGCTTTGCAAGCCCTGAGTGTGGGCTGAGAGCTGGTGAAGCGATGGCACGTCACCTCCCTGAGCCACACTACCACTGCCAGGGGGCTCAGCAGGGAGGGGCAGTGCACAGAGAGCAGGACAAGACCTAGATAATCTTCCTATTTTACTCCCTAGTATTTCAGACAGCTCCTCAAAACCCTGCTTACACTCCCTACTCTTTCACAGGCCAGCAGATCCCACTTCTCCCACACGTAAACGAGATGCTGCGTCAGAGGGAGCTCTCCCTGGAACAGCCAACGTTCCCACGGGTGTCTTGGCAGCCCTTCATGGCTGGATACTGCTTGCTGGGATGCAAAAAGGCTGGAACCCACTTATTCTAGTCCCAGATTATGATATGCCATCAGCGACCACTATGTTGCCTCACAGGAAGCCCTAAAAATGTCTCTAAAAATTTACTGTTCAAACTTGGGTTCTCTGAGGCAGGAAGAATAATCCCTTTATGCACCATCCCTACGTGATGACTGCCCATTTTAGCTCACATCTCTCCCTGACACTGCCCTGTCACGGTCAAAAAAAATCCCAACTCATTTACACTCAGACTGAAAAAAATCGTCATTTTCCCTCCCTCCTGCTAATTAAGACTTGGCCCTTTGCTCTCCTCCTTTAGAAGAAGGAGAAAGGGTTTTATCTGGAGTCTTCACCTCTCCTTGGAAAAGTTGTTCTTTCAAATTTCTGACCCTTCAGTAGGGAAACCACAGACCACAGGACACTTTGGGCCTTCTACAAGATGAGGCAAAGGATCAACTCCTTAGCTCTTCCTCCCTGGCTGCATCCCCTCTACTGACTTAAAAGCTTCACATGTTCGCAGACAGGTTTATGTTTTGGGTTTTTTTTCCCCTAATAACAGGATACTGCATGCCAGCTATATGCCCTCTGCCACCCTGATCCACAAACAAAGGAGTGAGCCAGGAAAACAGCATTTCCTCAGGATTGACTGAAGATCTGCAGGCTCCAAAACCCCTCCCATTCTCTGTCCCTTCCACTCTGAGATACAATATCTCATTAGCAATGTTTGATATTTACAGGTTGCCATATATTACAGCAATCATGTTGCTTTTCCCTGCTACATCTGCAGCCTGTTCAGCCTGCAAAAACTGCATTTGCACAGCTCTCAAAGACCCAACTGTGATTTTTCACAGCAATATTACTGCAAAGTCTCTTCCCTTTTCCACCTGCATGCTCAGACAGACATTTCAGTTTTTCTCACCCTGACACCTACATGACTGTGTGAGGAGACTTCCAAGGTCATCCAGTCATCTGGACCTCCCACTGCACCACATCAGTCAGGAGCCTGTCCAGGTGAGCCACCTCCCCGTGTTTATATTAAATTAACCTCCAGAGAGCCTCCCCTTAGCTCTGCTCAGGACTGGCAGCCTGACTGTACAGCATGGACAACACCTGAAGTGTGCTGTATTTCAACACAAGGTTTATCTTCTAAAAGGTTTTAAAGACACACACACACACAAAAAAACTTAGAAAGCACATACACACCAACATAATGCCATAAAATATAAATGAATGGTTGTCATGGTAACTGCTTCAGAGAGAAATAGAGTCCCTCACAAATGCTCAATGGTCAGAAGAAATCCTCACACACACACACACACACACACACACACACTCTCCTGGTCCTTACCCTTCCTTACTGTTATTACCTTTCATTCAAAGGCTGCAGTTTACCCAATTCTGCAATGTTTGGCACCAGGAAGAGAAACGCCCCGCTCCTGTCACTGAAACCCATTCAGATTTCCCCAAGTATCCTGAGCAATCCCGTTGCTTTGGACAAACCTATAAGCTCTCTTATTGCTCTGGGAGGCACAGTTTTGAATGACTGTTTTGTGTTAGTGATGTGCTCTCCAGCAGACCCTGCTGTGAGATGAAGTGGTATTAGAGTGGCATTACTGGCTGGAGGAGTGATTGAGAGATGGATGGGGCTGCAACACACTCCTCCAGCTAACAGGCAGCAATAAATACAGCCAGAAACCCTTTTGCTAACACCAGGAGAGGGAAGGGCAGAGAAATAAAGCACTATATATTCCTAGGCTACACGTATGCAACCCCCCAAGTACCTGTTACTGACTGAATCCTGCATTTCAAACCAAAACCAGGAACTCCAGAGCTGATTTCAGGCCCTTATGGGACTGACAGCGGTCCAGGCACAGAACAAAAACTGTAGGAAAGACAGAAGGTCAGGCAAGAGGAGATAAAATGAACATGACCAGCCTGGTCTCAGCACTTCTCTGACCAAGGTTGGCTTGCTGCAGCTTTCTGGGACAAGGAGCACGTGAAGGTTTGCAGATGTTCCCAGGCAGCTCCTTCTGAATGTGACAACACCGAGGAAAGCACAAAGATAAATTTGTGAACATGTTTCTAAGGGGATGGCAGACCTCCCAGTCTCCCCAGGCATGCAAACTGGCACTTAAGAGTGAGAAAGAGAGGAACAATGTGACAGAGACAAGATCAGGAGGGGTTTGGAGAGCAAGTGAGATCACCAGCCAAGGCTGGGCCAAGGGAGGGCTGCAGAGCTGCACCCCAAGCAGGAGGCAGCACAGAGGAGCTCCCTGCAGGGAGAAGGGCTGGCCCTGGGACTAGAAACCAACAGAGGGAGCCAGGCCACCACTGACACCAGTGTGAGGTCCGGCACTCTGCCCAGCCAACACCTCCTCAGGCTAATGTTTCCATCCCCCTGCCTGCAGGGCTCCCTCCGAGTCAATGTGAGCTTTAACAGAGGTAGTGCCACGGGCCAGTGGGGAGAGATGACCCTCCTGGCCCGAGGAAAGGGTTCTCATGGCATCACACTGGCTAATCCCGGGATCTGCTGGCCAGTTTCAGTTGTATTTAACATCAGGTGGAAATCCCAGTGATAGAAAGCTCCTAAAATGTCATGGAAATATGCAGCTGGGAGGAGAAGAAGGGCTTGAATCTGGACTGCCAGGCAAGACAAGACTGGAGAGCCAGCTCAGGTCAGCTCTTGGAGATGAGACAACTGACATGCAAGTGACCACAAGAACTTGAGCAAGAACTCCCCAAATATCAGATAATTCACTCCCACGGCACGAAGACATAGGAAATTAAACTTCTGGAGCTGTGCTATCTGCACGATTGTGTTCTCCCCTCTGCAAGGCACGAGCAGGAGTGAGGGTCACGAAGGTAAGATTATCAGCCCACAGAGCCCCTCAGTGTGTGTGCAGTGAACCTGCAGCAGCCACAAAGAGAACTCTTCTCTCCTGCCCAGAGATGTCCTCCAGCACACTCAGAGGACACAGCAGTTTAATAACACCATTCCCTCTCCTTGGCCCAGCCCACTGACACACCACTCTTGTCAAACTAGATGCACACTAAAATAAACCAGGGAATACTGAGCCTTTCTTCCATTCCATTCCTCATTTCCCTGTGCCTAACTATTTCCTGCTGCTCCCAACGCAAGATCTGAAGGCAAGTAGGAGGGACTGTCAGCACAAAGTCTCCTGGGGAAGAAGGGAAGTGATGAGATTTGCAGGATGCCATGTGCTACCAAGTCATTTCTCACTCAGCTCTGGCAATGACACCCATCTTCCTTCACTGTCAGGAGCCAAAGGAAAAGTGAAACAGAAGCAGCAGCAAACTCGTTAATTCCTATCTGGTTTCATGGTTATGTAGGAATCATATAAAATGTAGAAAGGTCCACTACATTATTTAGTGGCTTTCCTATTAAAAATAAAAAAACCCAACCCTTTTCTGAATCTTAGATATCCTCCCATCTAGGAAAACCTCCAAGGAGAACAAAATACTGTAACTAACAATTTACTAAGTAAGTCATTCCACCTTTCAGAAGATTTCAGAAAAGCACTCAACAAATTCACAGCAGACCCACCAACTTAAGTAACAGGCCTGTTAAAAATGCATTCCTAGGAAACAGAACAGAATAAGGCCTTCAAGGTAAACACAAAGAGCTCTCTCGACAAATGAAAAACAGCACTCTGCACTTTAATTCCCATGTGGATCCTTACTTGTGAGCATTTCTCCAACACTTCCTCCTTGAACTGCAGGAACTTCTCCTGGATGGCAGGCTGGTTGAGAGCAAAGGACAGGAAGTGTGTGAAGGGCTGCTTCTTACGGAAGCTGTCCAGGAGCACATCGATGCGCGTCCGGGCGGAGACGACTCCGCTCCGCTGCTGCCCGGTGATCACTGCAGGGAAACAAAGCAACACCCGGTGATCACTGCAGGGAAACAAAGCAACACCCGGTGATCACTGCAGGGAAACAAAGCAACACCCGGTGATCACTGCAGGGAAACAAAGCAACACCCCTCTGCCTCCCGGGAACCTAAACAAGGAGTCATTAAATGGATCGTGGCATTACACAAATACTTGTCTGTGCACTTTAAAATCAGCAATATTAGAGGATTTTGTGAACATTTCACCCAGGAGACGCCGGGGGGAATTAGAAAAACCTGCATGCCAGCACCTCTCTGCTGTTAGTCCCAGGCTCCTGAGGAAGCAGTAGGAATCAAAATCCCCAACCATGCACTGAGAAATCCTGCCAGACTCCCCGCTTGACTTAAAATGCCTGACACGGCCGTGTTTTCCTCTGCAAAGACAGGATGATTCCATCAAAAGTATCCCTCTGCTCTCAAGAAAGTCAGCTCTGAGTGCCTAAAAAACAATAACTGAGAGTCCATCAATTCAGCAGCCCTTCAGATTTCTAGAGCACTATTTCAAGTTTTCATAAAGGCAGTCAGAGTGAAGAAGCAAAGAAAATCTATCAAGGATCAAGATGGCCTGTTATTGTTTGTTCATGCACTTCAAGGCACCAAACAGAGAACACTTGAGCTTGAAAGGAAAGAACCACAAGGAGCAAAATTTTCTTGGCTTCCTATTATTACGTGATTTTAATATCTCTCAGCCTTTTTAATAGTCCTTCACAGTCCTCAGGAAGAAGTCAAGATTCACTTCTCGAGAAGTACCACCACGTTCCTGTGCAGCATCACAGTGGGATCCCCCCAGCACTTCCCCCTCACAGCTCTGTCACAAACAGAACTGCACACCATGCCAACAATCCCTGGAGCACACCCTAAGGAGCCCTCCAAATATCCACTCTGGCAGGTCCTGCACAGGTCAGCCCTGATGAGCAATGTCTCCTTTCTTTTCAAGCCCCTGGAAGTGATGAGAAGGAACATATGGTACCAGAAAGGCTGCTCTCACTGTCGGGATCGAGTGACAGCACCGGAACGGCAGCAATGTCATCTAAACACTTCTCATATTAAAGCACATGCTGTTGTTTATTTTGTGCAGAAACACACAGGGTTCCTTTCTCTGGATGTTTAATTCAGTTCCTTCTTAACGGAAAAGGTACTGTTTTAAAAGCAAAACCAAAAAGGGCCGAAGTTCCCAAGCCTGTCATTCAAGGCCCAGAACAGTGAAACTGTTTGTTGAATTAAAATAGGCTTTTTTTTCCAAAAAACCTTGCACTGCTTTGTAAGGATTTATAGACAGAAAAAATAACATCAGAAGAAAAGTGAAGTGATTTTCCCAGGGCCATAAAATGAGTCAGTGCTGTGTCAGAAACAGGAATTAAAGGGAAAACACCTCCTGTTCCCCTTCCCAGCTTAAACTGTGTTTTTGCAAGAGCCAGTGAAAGCACATCCGTTTTGTGCATGTTCAACTCACCAATTTCTCCTTCCACTCCAGGCTTGGGGATGCTGATGGAGGTTCGAGTCTCTGTTTCCAGCCTCTTCTTGGTTTCCCCTTTCTTCCCAATGATATACCTGGAGGCACAAAGTGCAAGAGCTTCACTCACAAAGTGTTGCTGGGCCACTCTCCACCAAGTGTGTCCGGGCAGGAGATGGCCCAGGCTCTGAGCTGGCCCCAGGCACCTGGGACCCCCAGACTCTGTCCTTCTGTGCTGGAGGGATGCACACACACAGCACACAGATGGTGCAGGACCCCATCCAGGCAGGGAGGTGATTCCCAGGATTCCACACGTGTGCAGCCTGGGACCATGGGACGATGTTGAGCTGTGGCTCACAACTGGCTTAAGTTAAAATGAGTCAGGTGGTCCATGACAGCTCTGCCCAGCACATCCTGCCACAGCCTATTTGTCAGCTGGGTTATCCTTTTTTCCCATTATCCCAGCTGAGGAAAAACTAAGGGCTTTTTTTCTGCTTTTTGCTTTGCTCAAGGTAGTCATTTGCCAGCATACAAATACAACACGGACCACTTTTCCTTCTCTACATTTCAGCAAAACTCTTAAACTAATAAAACTGTCAGAAATAACTAGACAGAGCTTTGAACACCACAGGCTTCCCAGTAGACGCTGGACTGGAGTCAATAGCCAATTCCAGTGGTGTGTGCTTGCTCTGAAAGCTTTCACAAACTTCCCCCTGCCGGGCTGCTCGCCCCACTTCTTCCTCCCCTTCCTTCTCCCACCCTCCCTGATGCTTTTATGTTCAAGGGAAGAGATGCTCAAACGCTCTCCTGCCAGCCAGCAAGCACCACCTGCTGTCCCTGCCAGGGGGATGGCAGGGAGTCGAGCGAGGCACCACCACACTGGGAAGGCAGTGCCAATTTTCCAAATCCACAGCACGGAACACATTTTGGAGATCCGGCGTTCACCCCGACCTCAAAAAGAAAACAAATATTCTGTGCTCAACTGCTTCCTCAGCTGGCAGCAACTCAAACAAACCCCACAGGCACACAGGCTCACTTGTAGAAGGGGCTGGGAACCTCCACCCGGCTCTGGAAGCCTCGCTCAGTCTCCTCCACCACAAAGGCGTCGCAGGGATCATCGTCCGCGCAGTCACCGGGGCCTACCAGGGAAACCACAACCTCTGAAAAGTTTGGCAGCACTTTATGTAGGACAGCAGCCTCCTCCCAGCCTTCTCCCAAGGTTAAATGAAGGAAGAAACGGGCTCCTCTCCGCTGAGGATAACTGCTTTTTATTTATCACCTTGCCACCGGCTCCGGAAAACATAATGACTGCTTCTAAATCGGGCGGGCTGGGAGGCGCAGGAAAGAGGCAGTTACAGCCCAGGTTTGCTCTCAGCTGGAATTTCTGCAATTCCCACACAGTGGGAACGGACTCTTCTCCCGGCAGGGTAGAAGCCACCAGCTTATTCGGAACTTTAAAGCCACAGAAGAATACAAATAAAAGGTGAGGGTAGTTTTGGCCCAAGGGTTCCGTGAAAGCAGACTAGAAATCCTCAGAGAAATAGAAATTCTCTGAGGGGAATGAAAGAGAATGTCAAAGCTTTGTTCAATCCTCTGAAAGGCAAGGTGAGGGCAGAAAAAGGACACAACAGCCACAGCCCTTCCCGTCTGAGAAACAACACTGGAGCTTTTCTGTGCCCACAACAACTCACACACAGCTACAACAAACACAAAGGCAGAAAGGTAAAATGCATCACAGCAGGAAGAATTTCCCCCCCAAAATAGGTGAAAAGCTGCATTGTAGGAGGCCAGTTTTTAAAGGCACAAACACTGCAAGGACAGAGGGTCTTTAGCAGCTTCCTCTGCTGCCATATCTCCAAATAATCACACTCCAGAAAAGAAAAGGCACTTCAGGAACCTGGGAAAAACAGATGTACAGAGCTAATTTGTTTTTCCCCTTTCCTGGAGATCTTTCACACCCAGCAAGCAAACTGACCCTCTGCAGTACAGCAGCCAAACCTACTTGGGGGTGGGGAAACTGGGATGACTCCCACTCTTCAGGCAGCAGGATCATCAGGGATCAAACAGAAGTTTTCTCCCTCTTAACACTTGACTCCACCACAGGGGCAGGTCTTTGTGCTCACAAAGACACCAGAGATGACACTCAGAGCTCCCTGGGTCCCCAGGGTTGATGTTTTCACCTCTGGAGCATCACTCCTCACCTGCACAGAAATCCTCCTCCTCCTCCCGCGGGAAGGGCTGCTCTTGGATGAGATTCTTCCGGTACACTCGCCCCCCAATCCTCACCAGGGTGGGCCTCAGCACATCCATCCTGCTCCTCCTCCTGCTGCGAAAACAAAGACAGCTTTGCAGCTCAGGCCAAGGGAAGGTAAATTCCACCCAGTTCCACCCTCCTGCCATGGGCAGGGACACCTCCCACTAGCCCAGGTTGCTCCAAGCCCTGTCCAACCTGGCCTTGGACACTCCCAGGGATCCAGGGGCAGCCACAGCTTCTCTGGGCAACCTGGGCCAGGGCCTCCCCACCCTCACAGGGAAGGATTTCTTCCCAATAAACAATTTAAATCGCCCCTCCTTGAGTTTAAAGCTCCTCTGTGTATGCACAAGAGACTTCAGAAAGGCAAAACCTCCTCAAACCTTACAACACTCAATCAAAGAGTAATTTTATGGGAACTTCAAGCACATTCTTTGTCAGCTTGGAAAGCACAATCAGGTACAATTTAAGCAAAATTTAAGCAATATAAGATATGTAATTCTGCCTAAAACTCACTCCAACTTCAGTCCATGCTACATTTCAGTTTCTTTGGGCTTTAGCTGACACTGAGTTACAGTTTTTACAGCACAGAACATTTAATGGTGCAAAAGCAAACAACTGGCAGTGACCTATCTTAATCTTCACTTAAAATTCTATGTTTACTGAAATGGTTAATTTAATATTAATGAAATTAATAATATAATTAATATTCATTAAATGCAATTAAATAAATGTAATTTTTTAAATTAACGTCTCAGTTTGCCTTGGTTTAAAAACAGAAATCTCTGTTACTTAGAAAACAAAGTCTCCACCAAAAAATTCACCTCTGTGAATTTTTACAGAACATTTACCTGTCCACTGCAACACAACAGGAAAAAATTAAGAGCGTGCCTTTGAAGGTGCATTTATTCTAAACTAGATTTATTATACAGGGACATCAGGTTCAGAAGGTTAATGTTTTTCCCCTCAGTTCAAGCCCTACCTTCTGAAATGACTCACAACCACCCAGAACTTACACTGAAAATAAAAAACTCCCGTAGCTCAAGGGAAGAAGTGCAGAGGTGAACTGCACACAGAATAAGCCATGAAAAAGAATCGCAGTGCCGCTGGGTTTGGTTTGGGGTTTTTTTGGTTCACGGTTTTAAACACACGTCGGCGTCAATTTCTTGACACGAGGCTTCTGAAAGCCGAGCAGCGATGGGGGGTTTGGGGGGCAGCTTTGGCGCAGGATAAGGCTCCTGAGGGCAAGTTTAGGGGCAGGATTAGGCTCCCAAGTGTACGATCAGGGACAGAAACTGGCTCCTGAAGGCACGATCCAGAGGGGCTACGGGCAGCTCCGCCACGGCCCGCACCGCGCAAACCCCCGGGGCGCCGAGAGCAGAGAAGCTCTACGCCCGAACCCCTGCGGGAAGGCGGCGGGAGCAGCAGGATTACCCCTAAGCCGCCGCCGCCGCCATTTTGTCGCCCCCGCTCCCCTCCCTCCCTCCCTTCCCGCGCCCCGGCGGAAGTGGCGCGCGCCCGCCCCATCATGCACCGCGAGCGCGGCCACGCGCGCCGCCCGCGCCCAGCCGCCGCCCGGGCGCCCAGGTAACGGAGAGAGGGCCCGGGAGGGCACCGGGAGCGGCGGGAAGGGGGCGGACCGGGAGACGGAGGGCGCTAGGGCGAACGGGAGGAAGCAGGGAGGGCAGAGGCGGCGGCGGCGCGGGCGGGGACTCCGCACTCACCGGGAAGCGGCGCGGAGGGGCCGGGGGGGGCGGGAAGGGGGCGTGGCCTACGAGGGAGCCGGTGTGCTTTGGGGGCGTGGTCTGAAGGGGGCGTGGTCTGTGGCGAGGCGGCCCCGCCTCCCGCAAAGATGGCGGCGCGTCAGGCGCCTGAGGGCGCAGGTTCGCGTACACGCCTCGGCATCGCCCCGACCTGTTGCCTCCTCTCCCCTGTGTTCGTTTAAAATAAAACCCCCTGCAGCTACACCTATAGGCATCTGTCGGATCTGCGAGCCCCCCCGGTCGCCGTGGTTTCAGCGCAAACCGTCATCTCGCCGCCCTCGCGAGCGGGGAGCCGAGGAAGGTGTTGCTGGACGGGGCGTAGCCGTGACAAAAGTTTATTTCATCCAGGCGTTTTCTTTCACCGCCCCTAAGCCCCCAGCCTCCTGTGAGCTGCTGTGTTCTGTGTGACACGCAGTGAATGAAGCAGCCCTGAGCGCCCTGGAGAGAGCGTGTACAAGGAGTGCCAGGACACAGGGAATGGCTGCACACTGATGGAGGGCAGGCTTAGACTGCGGCTTTGGGATAAACTCTTCCCTGGGAGGGTGGGGAGGCCCTGGCACAGGTTGCCCAGAGAAGCTGTGGCTGCCCCTGGATTCCTGGAAGTGTCCAAGGCCACGTTGGATGGGGCTTGGAGCAACCTGGGCTAGTGGGAGGTGCCCATGGTTGGAACTGGATGGCCTTTAAGGTCCCTTCCAACCCCATACTATTCCAGGATTCCATGATTAACTGTGACAGAACACAAGTCCTAGTTGTGACAGCCTCTTAAAACCCCATTTTCTCCACAAAATCCTTGCGTGCTTTCCAAAGGCACTGGCTGTGTACCCTCCAGTGCCTGCAGAAATGTACTAAATAAGATAACAGAAATGAATTAAATGGGCATGATAATGGGGAGGTCCTTATAAGTGTTTGGGGGAGCAGCAAGTGCTGTCACTCATAAGTGCCAAGTGACACCTATTATACTATCAGAGAGGTACATGGTGAGTTTTAAGAACTCTGTCATGACAAACATACACCCAGTACCTCTTAAATTGAAACAAGGATGAGAGAAAGGTGTGCAAGAGGCGACTGGCCTTGTGCTGCACAGGCAATTGGATCTTCAGCCATTGCCAGTTTAGGTCAAATACAGTTTTTAAAGGCAAAAGCACATCTGGAATGATGCAGAAAGCAGCTGCTGCAAGTTAAGCACAGTGTGGCTTCGTGCAGGATGCAGCCCTGGAACTGGCAGTCCTGCAGCCTTCCAGGTTTTATGAGGCAGCAGGACTTTTTCTGTGGTTGTGCTCCTGGAAACAAGGAAAAAAAAAAAGGAAAAAAAAAAGCCTTTTTATGACCCTGGGGAGTAGGACAAGGGCCAGGGCAGCTAAAGGCCAGTGAATTCAGGTTATTTTCGTGCATCATCTGGATGATCATCTGGACGAGTTCCCAGGGTCCCTTGTCTGAGGGGTCGGAGCGGGGGTTACCCACAGTTTTGGGGTCTCTCTGTGCCCGTCCCCACAGGCAGTGGGGTGCATGCAGCTCTCCCACCCACACAGGGCAGCCTTGAAGCTCTGAGGCAGCGGAGGCGGCATCTTCCTGCCCCTCACCACCCTCATCCGACCTCAGAGCCGCTGGCTCTGCGCCCTGGGAAACTCCGGGACGCCGCGTCTCTAACTCGGCTCTGCTGCCTCTTTGTTCTTCCAGGCTGGGTCGGGGTGAGATGGCAGCCTCCTCCTCCTCCTCTTCGGCTGGCGGGGTCAGCGGCAGCTCCGTGACAGGGTCGGGGTTCAGCGTTTCGGACCTGGCACCGCCCCGGAAAGCCCTCTTCACTTACCCCAAAGGAGCTGGGGAGATGCTGGAAGGTGATTGCTCCTGCCCTTCTCCTCCTCCAACTTGTTGAGCTTGGCACCCTGCTGCCTTTTTGGACTTCAGCTGGCAAAAGCTGAAGGGAGAAAGGAAGCACCAGGGTCCCGAGCAGCCCCGCCTTTCCCACCAGTTGTTCGTGAGGAAATGATTTTTCTGGCAGTCACCTGGTTTTTAGCTCCATGACAACACTTCAGACAGGAGGGGATCTACTGAAAGGGAACATGACGGTGTTAATTGCTCATTGTTAGCTAATCCTTTGATGTCAGGCAGGGATTACTGGGAGGATAGCTGAGGCAGGAGTATTTTTCTTGGTTTGGGTTGGATTTGACTGGGCTAGTACAGGAGGCAGCTTGTATCCCTGCCAGCTTGTGTCTGGGTGCTTGAGCCCTTCCCTCCGTCGGGATTGTGGAAGGAGGAGCTGGGCATGCCACAGCTGCTCTGGGTGAGGGAGGAAGGGCAGGTTCTCCAGATGACAGGGTTAAACCAGGGTCTGTCTGTCTGTCTGTTCCCCTTGAACTTCCCATGTCACCATGGAGCACTTGTCTGTGTGAACCTGAAATCCAGTGGGATGGCTGGGACTGAGCCCGGGGTGTCCCTGTGGCAGTGCAGGGCAGCTGGGAGCTGATGGCTGTGCCATTGAAGGGCTGTTTTTATTACACATTAGAGCCCATATGCCAGGCTATTGAAGTAATTATGACTAAAGGCTTGCTCATAGAACTTAACGAGCCCTCAAAACAAATTAAAGTAATGAAGCACTTCATGTTACCAAATAGACAGGCAGCTGTTCCTCCCGAGAGCCACTCGGCAGGACAGACAGGGAGTCAGAGGAGAGAACAGAACTGTCAGGCTGGAAAAAGCCTCCAACATCATGGAGTTCAACTTGTGCCTGATCACCACCTTACAACTAGACTGGAGCACTGAGTGCCATGTCCAGTCATTCCTTGGACACCTCCAGGGCTGGAGACTCCACCACCCCCCTGGGCAGCCCCTGCCAAGGCCTGACCACCCTTTCCAGCAAGGAATTCCTCCTGATGTCCAACCTGAGCCTCCCCTGGCACAGCCTGAGGCCGTTCCCTCTCCTCCTGTCCCTTGTTCCCTGGGAGCAGAGCCCGACCCCCCCCGGCTCCCCCCTCCTGTCAGGGACTTGCAGAGCCAGAAGGTCCCCCCTGAGCCTCCTTTTCTCCAGGCTGAGCCCTCCCAGCTCCCTCAGCCCCTCCTGCTGCTCCAGCCCCTTCCCCAGCTCCGTTCCCTTCCCTGCACACGCTCCAGCCCCTCCGGGTCTCTCCTGTTGAGGGCCCAGAGCTGGGCCCAGCCCTCGAGGGACCTCAGCTGTGCCCAGCACAGGGGAACAATCCCTGCCCTGGTCCTGCTCCCTGAAAAGGGAAGGATATGTTTGAGGCAGCACCAACACAGCATTTCAGCTCTTGCAAGAAGTGCTCTGAGCACAGCAAATCTCCAGCTCTTCCCTGTGGTTCAGCTTTGGATTAGATTTTTCCAGAGTTTTGCTCTACCCTTAGTCTTTGAAATTGCTTCTCTCCATGTCATTATGGCACAGGGCTTTTAATTGATTGTGCTTTGGGCTGACCTCTTTACCAGGAACACAGCAGTTCATCTGCTCTGGGTGGCAGCAACAACCAAACACTGTCCCTGTTTCAGGAAGCTTTAGGTTTGCTTTTTAATTTCTGACCCAAAAGGTGATACACCCATTCTTTCGTCAGGCAGGTCCAGTGGGGGAGCTGCATACCAGTTTCCTCTTCAAAAATCCCCACTGACTGACTGATTTCTGTTGTTACTTTAACTATCTCACTTGTTTTTAAATAGACCTTTAGGTATTTTGGGTTTTTTTAGAAGGAAGCAGTATAAACTGTGTCAGTACTTGGCACACAATTAGCTGTGTTTTTCCAGATTGCTTTATTTCTGAGTCACTTGTGTGATAAATTACTGACTTGGATGGCAAGATACACATTATTTGAAATTCTTTATGCAGGGTTATGGTCTGAGCCTGTGAGAGATCCTAAAGCATTCTAAGGACACAAGCGTCTGAGCCCTGAGGGAATCCAAGACTGCCATGACATTACCTGGCTTCTCCTTAGCTTACCTTCTATTTAAAAGTGGACTAAAATTGCTTGTCAGAGGGGATGTAGCAGAATTCCAGCCGGGATGTCCCCCAGGTGGCACCAAGAACCAGGCAGAGCCCTGTGCAGGGTCTCAGGGGCTGGCGAGGCAGGGGGGAAACCCACACCTCCAACGTGAGAATAGAAGGTCGGCAGCACTCAGTGAACGCCGCTCAGCCTTAACTCTGGGGTTCAGCCACCTCTTCTTCCTGCTTACAGATGGCTCCGAGAGATTCCTCTGCGAGTCTGTCTTCAGCTTCCAGGTGGCGTCGACACTGAAGCAGGTGAAGCACGGTAAGCACCGTCTGCTGCGGCGGGAAGGGGGCAGGGGAGAAGCCTGACCTGCTCTCGGGTGCCAACCACAAAAAAGCGCCACGAACGCTAAGTCAGGCCACCCCCCGAGTCCTTTTGCAAGCCCTGTGCAAAGCGCCGGGAGCCCACGGAGCCTGGGTGGGAACAGGCCACAGAGCCTGGGTGGGAACAGGCCACAGAGCCTGGGTGGGAACAGGCCGTGCCTCCCAAGGCTTGTTTGTCCGTGGCTGCGCTGCCTGCGCCGAGGTGAGGCCGGAGGAGGAGGTTATGGGCAGGAAACGCCCACGCTCTGATCTCCCAGCCCGGCACTGACTGTCTCTCTGGCCTGGGGCAAAGAGACGCTCCATTCCACCTTTGTTTCTCAGCTGAGCCCTCGTGGCACCGGCAGGGTCAAGCGAGGTTCCCAGAGGTGCTCAGGAGGTGCCTGGCGTGGCGTGGCGTGGTGTGACAGGGCTGACTCCACTCCCTGCCTCCCCAGGGAAGAGCCTTACGTCTTCTTTGAACCTCTGTTTCCCTCCTGGGCCCTTCGCCCTGTAACCAAAGGATGGGCTTGACTGCACCCAGCTTCGGTTCTCAGAGCAGAGCTCAGCACCAGATCCTGCCTGCTGCTGCAGGGTCACATCCTTTCTGTCCCCACCTCTTGTCAGCTCAAATGGTACTTCCACCTGTTGTCTCAGACTGTGGAGGTTTCCTGTCCTCCTCCGGCTGTCAGGAGGTGGTCTGAGGGCGTGCAGCAGCTTGCAAGGCCGTGATCCTCTCTTTATGAACCAAAAAGCCAAGCTGAACTTCTGAGCCCTCGTTTCCACAGCTCTGTTGTGGCTGTAGCTACTGGGGGCTGCTGCACAGCCTGGCACCCCGACAAAGGCCAGACTTGGAAACTGGTTTGCAGAGCACCTCCCTGTTTTCTCTTTGTGAGAAAGGTGTAGGGCTTAAAGGAAAAGATCAAGGTCATCATTTTTTGGCTTGTTTGTTTGACAGTTCCCAAAAGCACTCTGTTGCAGGAGGTGGAGTGAGAAGAGTCCCTCTCCAAAGCACCCAGTGCTGCAGTCAGCATAAATCATGCACAGTTTATGTTACACCTCTCTCTAGTCCTGGGCCGTCTCTCCAAGAGGCTGCAGTGAGTTTACAGCACCCTGTTACACTTCCAGCAGAGCCAGGAGAAGAGATAATTCCCGTCTCTGCACCACTGCAGATAACTTAGCTGAAAATGGAGCCCATGTACCCAGCACACAAATCAGTTATAGATAAACCTAAGAGGAACGTGTTGTCTTGGGGATCCCCAGGGACAGACCTTCATCTCATTAGCAGGCTCTGATTGCAGAGCCTTTCTGCCACACTCATCCAGGTCCTCCTCCAAGGACCTTCATTAAAGCCAGGAGTTCTTCGTGCTGCACCCAGCTCTCCCGTGGGCTGACCAAGCCCTCTGAACTTCTCTGTTCTTCTGCACTATAAATATTTATGCTAAAGAAATGAGCTCCATCCTGTTTTCACCCCTGTACACTAATGGGCCTTGTGTTTCCCTGTTAGGACTTGAATGTACACGGCACGGGCAGGGATGGGTAAATACACACCGGGGCAGAAAAGCCTGTCCCTGCTTTCTCCTCGCCGTTTGCACAGGGTGGGTTTGGATTCAAAGGGCCTTGGTGGGTTTTATTCCACCCTGCTCCCCACTGACAGCTGGGAATTTGCATCTAATTGAAAGGTGTAATTGCGCTGCCATTGCAAACCACAGTTACCTTTGAACTCGCAGATCAACAAGTGGCAAGGATGGAAAAACTAGCTGGTCTGGTGGAGGAGCTGGAGGCAGATGAGTGGCGGTACAAGCCAATAGAGCAGCTCCTGGGATTCACTCCTTCCTCGGGCTGAGCGTGTCTGGATCGCTGCTGTCAGGGAGCAGAAGAAAAGCATTCCCTGGCCTGGCTTCCAAACCCCCCGTTCATCAGATGCTGACAGCTGCTTCGGCACGGCGGGGCTTCGCGTCTTGCTGGGAGCGGGGATCCCCCGTAAAGCTGCCAATAAACAGAAATGACTGGATTCTGTAAGTCCTCACTCTGACAGGCTGGCAGGGCTCAGTCTCTGTAACTTAGAAGGCAGGATCAGCTGTGCAGCTCTCGGAGAGTCACTGTATTATTGACAGAGGAGGGCACACTGACAGTGTGGCCGCGGGGAGGGCGACCCAGTAACTCGGCCTGGCCCTGCGCTGGCGCGCGGCCGAAGCACTGGGTGACTGGGGAAACCCCTGTCTGTGCTCTGCAGCAAATGACACCCTGCCAAAAACACTCCTCAGCCCCAGCCCTTGTTCTGGGGGGAGGACATGGCAGGAACTGTCCCAGGTCGGGTGAGGGGCCAGGCGGTGCCTTGGAAGCTGTTCCCTCTCCATCACCATTTCTCTAGTAGCGCTGTAAGGAAGGACACTGCTCTTTCTTTAATACTCTGAAACTTTTTCCTCTTCGTTTGTATTAAATTTCTCTGTGACAATAAAATAATTCTCTCTTCAAAACAGTTTATCTGATGGGGGAGGGTCTGATGAGGGAAACAGTCAGCTGTTCAGGAGGTAGGCGAGGTTTAGTGAAGCTCGGAGGCAGCTCGGCTGTCGTGATGGTCAAGTGAAGTTCAGTTTGAGAGGAACTCACGCTCAAAAGTGGATTGATTTAAATCAGATTTTAATCTTGGTTTAGCTCTGCCAGCGGCAGAAACCCCTTATTTAAATCCATCCATTTTAATCATCTTGTTTTTCGGTTGTACTTCACTTCTGTTCCTGGAGGGAACTGAATTTCCATGTTCTGGCATAACCATTTCAACATGATTTTCCATGGATGAGAGCCTTCACCCCACGGCTCTGCTGGCCAGCAGGGGGTAGGAGCAGCACCGTATGCAAGCAATTATATGATTTACTGCTCCAGATGCCTAAGTCTTCCATTTTCAACATCTTATTTACTAGATGATTGTATTTTTTACTCACTATTTCAGTCCAGCCACATCTGGATTGAAACAGATTAATTGGAAACTCTCCCCATTTTAGCTGGATCACCAGCAGTGAGCCAAAGCTAAGGGGGGAAAGTACACAGCCACCTTCTGTGTTTGTTGCTGTTAATAAATCAGTTCCAGTATCAGAGATTTGGGTGATCCAGAGCCCCACACTGCTGGTGAAGCCCGAACTCCAGCTCCGTGGAAATTCACGGCGAGGTTCCTGGAGCGGGGTAGGGGCGTTCCCACATAAGGCTGCGGCTCAACTGAGACGTGTCCCGGCCCCGGCCCCAGCCCGGAAAACCTCCTCCCCAGCCTTGGAGGGCTGCCAGCCCCTGCTCTGCGGGGGCCTCCTGCACAGTCAGCGGGTCCGTGGCCAGGATCGCTTTAAACGTGACGGCAGGCGGGATCAAAACTCCATCCCAGATGGGCTCGCTTGGGAAAGAAGGGAGCGTTTCAATCATCAGCTTTTTTGTTTGGTATTATCTATTTTTAATCCTGCTTACTCCAGCCACCTAAATGTACCTTGGCCAAACCTGCCAAAAATACCCGCCCCGCATCACCGTGGGGTTTGGGAACGGAACAGCAGATCCCCAAACCCCCCACTTGCTGAACCCGGCGTAATCAGACCCAGAAAGAGCCTTTCCTTTCTACTGCTCGACTTGGGAAACTTTTCCACTCCGCCAGCCCTCTGGGAACGCTGGGGGCTCGGTGCCTGCGGCGCTGCCCACGGGATGCAGCGCCCAGGCAGTGCCCAGACCTCCCTGTACACATCCAAAACACGGCGGGGCTGAGATTTATCCCCCTCGCCCTCCTCCCGTTCCTTGTTTTCCAGCCGCTCTTTGTGCTGGGACAAAGCAGGAGCAGGGAACGTCCCCGGCTCCGTGCTGTACATGGTGTGTTTGTATGTGTGCCCAGCACCAAAATAGACACATGTGTGAGAGCTATTGAGAGGAAGTGAAAAGTTCACCCTGTACAGTACTACGAATGCACAAACATGTTGTTGGCCGTTCCCTCCTCCCGCTCAGTAAACACTTTATGTAAGGCAGGGAGAGCTGGAGGCATCGCACTGGCAAAACCCCTCTGCTCTCCCCCTCCTCCAAACCCAGCTTTTCCCTGGCAGCTGGAAACTCCCCAGCCTATTTCCTGCTTTGCAGATCAGTGGGGCAGCGCCGGCGGTAAATATCCCTCCTTGAGGCATGGGAGCCCGGTTGCCCCCTCACCCCGGGGCTCTGGGGGCTGTTCGGAGGCCGCAGCTGAGCACGGAGCGCGGGGGGGGGGGGAGGGAACCCGTCAGCTGCCAGAAAAAGTTGATGCAGGGGAGGGGAGGGAGAATAAAAAAAAAAAAGCCGAACAAAGAGCCTCGTTCAGGGCTGCTGGTTGGTTTTCCTGTGGGTGCTCGAGGCAGAACGTTATGTACCGGCCCCGCTCACACCTCCCCTCCCCGGCTCCTCGCACTGCTGGCCACGGCCCCAGCGCCGGCCACGGCGCCAAGGCACGCGCTCGCCCTGCTGCCCGGGCAAGGAGCCCGCCTGGGAAGGCCCCTCCAGCATCCAGGGTGCAGCAGAGTGGGGCAGCACCCCCGGAACACCATCTCCCATCTTCTGCCCCAGAAGCACCCAAGGGGAGATGAGTTTCAGAGCCCCCCCCTCCCGCAAATCTGCGGTGCCAACTCGGCATCTCAGCTGCCAAAAACCTGTCCACCGCCCTCCTGGATGCACGTTCCTTGTTCCTCTCCGCCCGGCTCCTGCAGCTGCTTGTCCCGGGGGCGAGAGACGGGCCCGGGAGGTTCGGCTGTGGCAGGGACCTGCCCGGCCGGCGGCACGCCGGGACCTGCCGCCCGTCCCACGCAGCCACAGCTCACCTGTCAGACCTGGCCACGGGCACAGAGGATGCACAGGGTCACCCCTCGTGTGCCCGCCACCCCCTGCCACAGTCGGGGACCCTGCGAGCGAGGACAGGGCCAGAGAGGGTGCAAAGGACACCCACCCAGCAGGCACTGAGGGGACACCCCAAAAACGGCAGCCTCAGCCCCTCTGTTACACTCCCCACGGGAATGCTTGGACACGGAGGATCACAGTGGCCTCTGCGCCAGCCCCGAGGGACAAAATAATGTGCAAATCTACCTAAAAGCAGCTTTTTGGGCCACGGAGCTGCTGGGAACAAACAACTACACAGCAGGTAGCGGCAGCACCTTGTGGGGCAGGAGTTCACCCCCCACCACACATGGGGCACGGTTTGTACCCGACGTGCACCGAGGCACTCGCTGAGCCCCTCCATACATCTCCTCCCTTCCTCCTCCTCCTCCTCCTCTCCAGCCCCCTCCCCCTGCGGCCCTGCAAAAGCGCTGAGCTCAGCACATCCCGGGCAGGGGCCCAGCCCAGGACCCTCCCCAGTGCCAGCCGCTCCCCCCAGCTCCTGCTTAACCCTTTGCAAAGCCAGCCAGGCTGGAACTCGGAGCGATCCAGCAAATCTCAGCACGGAAGGGCATCCCACAAGGCACAGCCGCCTGGGAACAGCCTGTCCAGAAAGTTTGGATCCCTCTCTGTTCTCCCAGAAAGGCCAGCAGGTCAGGGGGAAGACACTCTGCTCCTCCACAAAAACCGCGCTGGGTTCGTGCCAGCAGCAGGACCTGGGGAGGGGAAGCTCAGGGATTAGCTACACTGTAGCTAACTAAACTTCGCTTTCCAGCCCAAAACCATTCCTCGAGGCTCGGCTGCGGTGGAGCAGCCTGGATCTCAGCCTCTTTTGGGGAGGAGAAGGAGCTGCCAGCCCCACATCCTGCTCCCTTCCCAGCCGAAGTGCATGGATTTATGTTGGCATTATTTGACTGCAGGGATTCAAAATTACATTTCCCTTTAAAACTTGCCATCACACCAGAGCTGCCTGCTCCCCTGCCTACCAGGAGATGCTATGGCAAAGAAAGAAAAATATTTATGCTTGGCTCCAGAATTCCAGCTTATTTTTAGCAAGGCGTCTTCCCTCTGGTCCTTTACCTCTTTTTTGTTTATTTGCCGTTTCCCCCCTGTTTTGACCCCAAAACCAGCAGTTCCTCATCTATTTTCAGCCTCACCCAGCCAACATTTGTACCGACTTAGTGGTTGTGGGGACAAATAAACCCACGAGGTACATTTTGTGAAAAACAGGATCCTAAGCACCATCCAGCCGTTTCTGAGCGCGAGCGTGCAAATATCTGGGTGTATTTCTAACAGCTGGGGCTGGGGGTTGCTCATCTTCTATTCCAAAAAGCCGAGCAGTGGCTCTGCAAGCTGCAGGCGGGAGCCTGGACTTGTTCCCAGCTGCCCACACAGCCCCTCTGCTCCCTGGGATGCTCCCCACTCCCCCCGCTTGGACTCCCACTCCCAAAAGGATTCAAGCTTTGAGCCCTAAAAAGCAGCTGCTGGTGGGGTGCCCAGACCCCCCAGCACCCGCTGCCCCGCACCCTTTGGGCGGGGGGTCACCACAGAGGGGGTCCTGTCCCCCTCGCCGCCGGGCACTCTCTGCTCCGCACGGTGTTTACTGCCGGGCTGTTATCAATCTCGGCTCGGGAAGGACGGGACCCAAGATAGGTCCTGGGGTGACTGCAGAGTGTGCTCAGCCCCTCCGATAAAGCCGCGGGCAGCGCAGCGGGAGGACAAACAAAGCCCTTTATCGCCAGTTCGGCTGCCTGAGCTCCTCGGGGTCTGGCTTTGGGAAGGTCACGTACGCGGGGACTGGCACGCACGGACCGGGGTGGGGGGACACACTCGCAGGGTGGGGGGCTTGCAGGACGGCGGGGTCTCGTCCCGGTTTTAGGAGCCACGAGGGAAGGAAGATGGGGATTCCCCCCAGCCTGGCACTGAGCAAAAGCCCATCCCAGCCCGGCCATGCCCTGCCCTCGCCCCCTTCGATCTTCAACCCTGTCTCATTCCAGCATCCCTTATTCCCTTAAAAAACCAGGACAACGCCAGCTAATGGGACACCGGGATCACTCCCGCTTCAGGGCAGGGGGGCTCAGCCCCATCCCATGCCGGGGCAGCAGGATCCGCCCGCGCCGGTGGCACCACGCAACCACCACCTGGAAAACTCAGGGAAACTGAGTCTGGGCGCTGAGGGGGTGCCCGGGGGCGGTGCCCGGGCCCTGGGGGTGCGGGGCACGGGGGGGCCCCGCGGACCCGCCCGACCCCTGATGCAACCGCGGGTCCCGTTTGCGGCGCCCGGGGCCGCCCGGGAGGGGGCGTGGCCTGGCACGGAGGGGGCGCGGTCGGGGCGGGGGCGTGGCCGAGGGGAGAGGGGGCGTGGCCTCCCGCTGTCACCGGGCAGGAGAGACGCGGCGGACGTGCCCCGCGCTCCCATTGGCGGGCGCGGGGCGCGGGGCGGGGACACTCGCACCGCCCCTATATAATGGGCGGGCGCGGACGGTGCGGGCAGAGCGGCGGCAGGGCCGGGACGGGGTCGGTGACGTCTGTGTCCAAATCCAGAGCCGTATCCATGCCTGGGCTGTGGGAGCGGCTGGCGGGCGGCGAGCGGGGCCGCCTGGAGACCTCCGACTGCGAGTCGCTGGGCAGCGCCTCTGGCTCGGAGGGAGGTGAGTGTGAGCTCCCTTCCCTGGGGTTTCTCCGAGGAACGGGGGGGGGCGGGAATCACTGAGTGTCCCTAAGGGGGGTGGCGGTGCTGTGCCGGGACCCTGTTACGCCCCCAAGCCCCTGGGATCGGTGTTTCCCCCAGCCCACGCTGTTCCATCCCGAGCCCCCGAGGTCGGCGTTGCCCCGGGCTGACCTGCCTCCGTGCCTCCCGCAGATGCCGAGTACGCCGACGGGGTGTCGCTGCCGGACCTGGACCTGGAGCTGCTGCACGACCCCGAGGACGAGCTGCTGTGCTCTAACCTGATGGACGTGGTGCAGGCCACGCTGGGCCGGGCCCCGCTGGGCTCCAAGCGCTGTTCCCGGCTCCTGATGCCGGCGCAGCTCCTGGCGCAGGTGCGGGCGGAGCTGCAGCGCCTGGCGCGCAGCGAACCCTGCGGGCTGCGCGGGGCCCTCCTCGACCTGTGCGTGGAGCACGGCAAGGCCTGCCACGACGTGGGGCACATCGCCGTGGACCCCGCCGTGGTGCCCACCTTCCAGCTCACCCTGGTGCTCCGGCTGGACTCCCGCCTCTGGCCCAAGATCCAGGGACTCTTCGCCTCGGGGCCGGCCTTCGCGCCGCTGAAGCTGAGCACGGGCTTCAGGGTGATCAAGAAGAAGCTGTACAGCTCCGAGCAGCTGCTCATCGAGGAGTGCTGAGGGGCCGGGCCCGCTTCCCGAGTGCTTTGGAAGAGCCGGTCGGAGCGTGGCGGCGGCTCGGGGCAGCCGCTGTAGTTTAGGTTAGGCTGGAGTAGGGCTGTAGGTGGAAGTAGTTTGGGCAGGTGGAGGTCCCCGTGGGGGCCCTGCCTATGCCGGGACATCCCTGACGTGGAGCGGACCGGGACCCAGGCGGAGGTCGCTTCGCGCTGTCGATGATTGTGGGATGATCCCGGGACGCTCCCGGAGGCGGCAGCGGGGCTGCTGGGGGGGCGGCCGGTCTCCTGATGGCTGATCAATCATGGGGCTCTTCTTTTGTAACCAGGATTGTAATCAATGGGGCTTCAGGGGCGGGGGGGAGTGAGTGATGGCTGAGCCGTGGGTCTGGATCAAAGACAAACCCCCTCCTTCGGCAGCCGGGCGGGAGGGGGCTCTGGAATTGCGCCGTGTCTTTGATCACGAGAGTGGTGGGAGAGGGGCACGTGAGGTGCCGCGGGGCTGGAGGGCAGGACCCCTGGCCCCGACACTGTGGCGCTTCATTGGTTACAGTTTACACTCATACACTTGATGTTCAAGTGCGACAATTCCTATGCAAATCGTGTCGGGTGGTTTTTTACTTTTCTAATAAAAGTTGTCTTGATTGATAACCCGCCATCTCCCTGTTGTCAGTCTGGTCCGGGGAGGGGATGATGCAACCACTGCTCTGAAATCCCCGCTGGCACCCTCGGGAAGGCTTTCCCTGGCAGGGCAGCCCCTGTGGTGGGAGCTGGAGGTTTTGGGAATGGTGGGGAATCCCGGTGCGCCCACTCCTAATTGCAGCCATGGGGCTGTGACTCAGGGGGCTGAGTCAGGGCCCTGAGCCAGCCCAGTGCCTGCTCATGCCTGGGGAGGAGCACCCCAGCATCCCAGCCAGGAGCTGCTGCTCCTCCCCGGGACCTATGGGGGGAAATCTGGGCCGAAAACCAGGAGAACTGGCTAAAATTGTGGGTGAGGGAGGCTGGGGAGGGTCACACCTGCCAGGAGTGAGCATACCCCAACCCACTGCCAAGCTGAGACCAATTACACAAACCTGCAATTAGAGGCCTCGGGGGGGGGGGGGGGGAAAAGGCTTTCACTTAAGGGTGATTAAGTCACTTGGCAAACTCCCCTAGGAAGGTGTGGGGGGGATAGAACCAGCCTGAAACACCATTTCCATTTACATACTAGTTTGTTCTGGCTCAGGATTGAGTTGTTGGATTGTTTTGTTTTGTTTTATCCCCCTGTGGACAAACAGTGACTTTTCACGGAAAAAAACTCGAGTTTGACACGGACAACCCCCAACTGGAGCGTTTCTCTCTGGTGTAAATACCACCTAGGAGCAGTCAGGGTGGCACAGCTGGAAACAGAACTTTGCACACCCACACTGTGCAAAGGGGGGGGCTTTGGAACATTTCTCAAAGGGTCACGTGCCGGGGCATCCCTCTGCTGGGGTCAGGCAGTGCCCCGTGGGATCATCCAGCACAAATCCATCCCCGGGGGGGGTGGAAAAGGAACTCCAAACCCCAAGTTTTTTTGGCAAAACCGTGAGAGGAGCAGGTTTTGGCACTGCCAGCACAGTGTGTTGCTCCCGGGATGATTTATGGCGCGGTGACCGGGCGGTGCAGTCATCCCCTGCTGAGGCACATTGAGACTCGGAGTGATAAATATAGCCCATAAATACATGTATTTTTAAATATCAAGCTCCTAAGCACATGGAGGGGGGTGGCCCTGTGCCTCCTGTGCTTCCAGCAGCAGCGTGACCCCCACTTGTCCCCTACCAGCCACTCCAAGGGAAGACAGGGGACTCCACATCTTGTTTTTTAAAATTATCATGCCAAGAAAACAGTAAAATCCACCATAACTCCCCAAAGTGAACACAGAGCAATGGGACAGCCTCTTTGCTGGGGGGTGCCCAGCAAAACCCTCTGTTCAGAAAACACCCTGTGGTCTCAGCCCCAGCTGTGAAGGTGAAGCTTTGCTCTTATTTATAGCAAAACGGCCTTTCCATGGGAAATTTGGGGGCGTAGCAAGGTCCCTGGGGTTGGCAGCTCTCTGCAAGGTGCCAGGAGCTTCCAGCCAGGCTGGATTAAGCGTCTCCCATGGCAGGGGGGTAGGCAAAGGGATATTTTGGGACCGAGGAGGCATCAACAGAGCTATTTGTGGCACCAACATCAGCCTGGGGATCCCAGGTGCCAGCACAGCGGTGGGAAAAGGGAGATTTTGGGGACACAAGCAGCAGTAAGGCAAATGAGGATTTAAATCCCACAGTAACGCTAAACCCTCATGTTTTGCTACCAGAAATGACAGTGAGAAGTGGAGTTTGCTCCCTACCTGCCTGCCAGAGGACACTGCTCCCAGAGTACCTGCCTTTGTTGCCTCCTGGTCTTCGGCAGCTGCTCCAATTAAAAGCTTGGGCTAATGAGCTGATGGGCAGCCCAAATCACCTGCAGGTGAGCAGAGACCAACACACACTGAAATTCAGAGCGTCTCCCCTTGCTCTGGACCCAAAATGTAGCAAAACCACCCCAAAAACCGGGCCATGAACGTGCCTGGTTGCAGCCCTGCCAGACTCCCCAGGGGCTGACTCACCACTGCTGGGAATGTGGCACTGAGGGGAAACAGAAGGGACATGACCCTTGGCCTCTGAGAGAAGGGGAAAAAAAGGGAAAAGGGGGAAGTTCCCATCCCAAAACCTCCAGCCCTTGGGGGATGGGGATGCCGTGGGGTCCAGCCTTGAGCTGTCCCAGGGAGGGGGGATGTGGGGAAAAGAGACCCATTTGGGAGCACAGATCCCAAATCCAACTGCAGTTTCCAAGTTGCTGCTGTCAGGATGCACATCCAACCCAGCCTTTCCAGCCAGGACAAAAGCAGCCCAAGCCTTCCTGCCCACCCTGATGGGGACCACATCCAAAGGGCACCTTCAAATGCTGGGATGGTGCTGCCAGGCCAGTGGCATCCTGGGATGAGAATAAAGCATTCCCCAAAGGAGCGTGGGCAGAGGATGCAGGGGGCTGGCTAATGGGAGGGCAGGAAGGTGAGGTGCCCTCCTGGGAACATCCCAGTGGAACCAGTCTGATGCAAAGATGTCCTGCTGGGCACTTGCTGTCACCTTGCCAGGACCCACAGGGGCACCACCTCTTCTCCATCCCTCTCCCATCCCAGGGAAGGGGAAGCCCCCTCAGCACAGGGGTTTCCCGGGATGGCAATGACCCCAAATTCCATCCACTGCCTGCCTGTGTGAATACAGCGAGGAGCTGGAGCAAGGATGTGCAGGACACCAACACAGCCAGAGCCTTTCACATTATAAACATTTATTTATAGATGTACAATTGTATAATTAATTCTAAATCGAGAGATACAGCCTCTGTGAGCATCCACTGGGATCGACCCCTTCTCGCTCCCTATGATCCGTGGGTATCTACTGGAAGAAAGAACGATCCAAAGGTTTTGGCGGGCAGGCTCCGGGCAGGGAATGCCGTCGGGCATTTCCGTTCAACCCCGTCCCCATCATCCCTGTGCCTCCATCAAGTGCCATTTCCAAATGCTGAACTTCCACCCACTTCCTTCTGAAGGTGGAAGAGTCATTTAAAAAAAAAAAAAAATAAAAGGATTAAGATCAAAACCCCCTTAAAATCAGGTCCAAGCCACGGTTGGCTGTGGGGTAACAGGGCTTGTGGCCAGTGGGAGGGTGAGATTTCACAAAATAAAATAACAGCTGAAGACAGAGCGAGTGGCTTCCTACGGACAATGGGATAAAACCACCCCTGCCAGCCCACCCGGGAGCCGCCGAGCTTCTGATCCACTCCCCGAGCGTGCCAGGGGGACAGTTCTCACTGGAAATGTCTTTAGACACAGATGGAACTGCAGAGCAAAATTAAAATCATCCAGTTTATCCCACGGGAGGCGGCTCTGCTCGTGCCAGCTTTGCTTCCAAGGGGTGGCTCCCGACCTCGGGCACCCTCCCGCCGGTGCTGCCCGGCGGTGACGGAGCGAGACACACCACAGAGCCCAGGGCTGCCCCGATCCGCCCAGCAGAACCGCTTTCAGAAGCAACACCGCACTCCATTTCCTGTGGATCTGCAGTATTTTCCAGGTCTCCTCAGGGAAACGTGGTGTCGAGGTGCAGCCGAGGCCCGGCTGCTCTCGGTGGGTGGGTGGGCGAGGAGCCCCGAGCGTGGGACACGCACAAAACCCCCGACGACGGGCGAGGTCGACGGGGAGCCCTGGTGGGCAGCCCTGGTGGGCAGCCCTGGTGGGGAGCCCTGGTGGGCAGCCCTGGTGGGCAGCCCTGGTGGGGAGCCCTCTCCGCACGGAGCGCGCGCCACACGCTGATTACCAGGCAAAATTCCAGCAGACTCGGCGAAAAAAGGAGTTACGTGCACAGATGAACCCAGCGACTGACGAGCACAAACCATCCAGGACAATCCTTCCGTCCCGACGCCGGCGCTCAGCTGACCCGCCGCGGCTTCTGCCGACGCTGCAAAACCAGGGCAGGGCTCGGGGCGGCTCCCCCGGCTCTGTTACCCCCTGCAGCTCTGCAGTTCCCATTGTTGAAGGCAGGTGTGGACATCCCGATCCCTGCGACGCCGCTGGGCCTCCCGAAAGCCAAGTACAGCAACTGCAACGTGATCCTTGTTTTAGTGCCGGGCAGGAAAGTGATGTGGAGCGAGACACCCCGGGAAGAGGCTTCCCTGCCTCCCTGTGCACCAGAACGGGCAGAAAACAAAATAATTTAATCATCCAACCCCTGCATAGTTTAAAAGTACAACATATATACAGCTATAAATTAATGCTAAATAGATTATGTTTTCTTCTTTTTTTCTTTCTTAGAGTTTTCTTTTGTCACCAAATCGTCCGGTTTCTCTCTCCGTTGGCAGCAGCGAAGGGTCTCCTTCTGCTTCACGGCTTCTGCAGTTAGTTTGGGTTCTTTTACACTCCATGTGTCTCTTCCAGGGGCTGTGGGATCCCAGAGCACGCTGGGGTGATGGAAGGGGAGGAGGAAGCCGGGCAAGCTGGGTTTGCTGGCCCAGTCGCTGCCCGAACGGCAGAGAGAGGCAGAGGGAAGAAAGAGGGCAGTTGTGCGTTGCTAATTCTCCAATTCCATTTTTTTAAGATAAGGTTTGATTCTTTTAAATAGTAAAGTCTGTCACCTCGGCTCAGTGCACTTCACCAAAAGTCTTCAGGCATTTCAAGAGTCTGGGAACAAAAGCGGGAGCGGTGTCAGTCTCCGGGCAACTCCCCCTTCCTTCCCCACCCCACAGCACAGGCAGCAGCTTTTCCAGGCTCTTTACAGACCACGAGGTGCAGGGAGGGAATTAAAGAAAAGCAGGTAATTAACACCAGCGTGTGGCAAAAGGAGAGGCGAAGTCATCCAAACAAGAGAATGGGAGGACCAAGATAAGAATGGATCCAAAACCAGAATACACCAAAAAAAAAAAAAAAGCTGAATGTGGCCCAGAGGATTTGCTTTAAAGGCCAAACTCTCAGATGCCAAGGAAAATAAACCCCAAAACTGCAAATCAAGCAGCTCGATGACCAGTGTCCTCAAGGAGTCCCTGTGAGTCGAAATGGTGTCTGTACTACACCTGGTACAAGCTTCATCTTTTTCTGCAGAAACCCTGTTCTCAAATAATTTTGGGATAGAGGGACCTGCAGGTTTCAGAGCCCACACCACCTGGTAGGCAAAATCAGCCCAGAAATTTAAGCAGAAAAAGGACTCCAAACCCTGTGCCAATTTCTTTTTCATTATTTTAGTGCAGCACGTCCAGTCTCACATCAGGGCTCTCCTTAATCCAAGCTCTCCAACACCTAAATCTTCCAGACCTACCCCCTCCTTAGCTGCTTTTATTTAGATTCCCAGTTTAACCAGTAAGTTACTTCTACAACCTGCTGGGAATTCTGGCCATTTGCTTTGCTCTCCTTAAGCATCAGGGGAAGGCAACTGTGGGGGAAGGAACATCTGTGGGGTGGGACTCCGTTCCCCGTCATCACATTCACGTGCCAGGGATAACAGCTTTTCCAGTACAACAGGCAACAAAGCAACCAAAAAAGGGTTCATTAAAACGTGGAGGCTGGATGCCATGGCTGGTAACAAACTGCCAACCAGCCAAGGTGCTCCCAGCCTCACCCAGGGATCCCGGAGACCCAGCACTGACAGCACCAGAGAAAACAGGGGCGGGGAGAGCCGAGGGTGCCAACATGCAAACTAAACCAAATCAGCATCTTGATTAAGGAGTGAAGGCTCGGTGGAGGGGGCGCTTCCCGCCCTGTGTGCATCCCAGGAGACTCGTGGAGGTCTGTGTCTCAGCCAGGGATTTAAGTGTTAAAAGCACTACGGTGGTTCCCGGGGCAGCCCCAGCTCGTACTTGTGCTGGTGCCGGGCGGGGCCGTGACTATCCGTGCAGGGAGGCCTGGACGTCTGACAGTCTGCTGCAGCTGGGGGTGCCCATCTTCTGTGCCCGCTGGTACAGGTCCGAGTCCCCGAAGTAGCGTGCCCGGTACAACAAGCCCTCCTCTGCACGGGGAAAAGCCCAGCGTTAGGAATTCCGCCCGGGATGAGACCCACTCGCCCGGCCCCGGCCCCCCCCCGGGCTCTGCTGGGAACGGGAGGCACCTCCAGCGTCCAGGGCGAGGTGAAACACAGGATGAGGCTGAGGAAATGGCCCTGTGGGACAGGATGGGCGTCAGAGCTGCTGACAGCTCATCCATCCTGGGAAAGCCTCTGGAGCCCGGCGGGACCGGCCCCCAGTCCCAGGGGGCACGCAAAGGTTACCCCAGCACTGGGGCATCGGTCTCGCCTGGCACCACCCGGGCTCCAACAGCCCCTCCGGCACTCCGGGCACTGGAATCCTACCCTGGCCACAGCTGTGGCCATCCCATGCTGGGAATGGGCAGCCAGGGAAGTCAGGCTGCCCCCGGGACTCGCTGCCCTCGCCACACTGTGCTGCCAGGATGGCTGGCAGGGTCATCTGTCACACCACCCCTCCCAGTCCCACATGCCCCCACAGCCCTCGGAGCAGGGCTGGGATGCACAACACCACAGGCAGCAGAGTCTTCCAGAGTCCTTGGAGAACTGAAGTATTACACACGTCCTAGAGGCCTTTTCCAACTTAAATGGTTCTATGATTCCACCTTCCCCCTCCAGTGGAAATCAGAGATACCCTGACAGGGCAGGGGACCCTCCGGGGCACAGCTCTTGTCTGACCAGTTCTACAGCAGCATTAGGAACCAAACCAAAACAAAGCAAACCCCACGTACCGGGTCTGTCACGAAGTCACAGACTGAAAAAAACCCAAGCCAGCAACACAGGAAATGTGCTGGCACCATGTTAAGGTACAGCTCTAGCACAGACCCTCCGTTCCTGACCCCCCCACTCACTCTGCTGCTTCTCTTTCCAGCAGTTATTCCGGAGGTTTGCTATGTAGTCGTCCTCCACGCTCCGCTCCACGTTCTTCAGGTTCGTGCCCGTGTACTCATCTGCAAAGTTCTCAGAGACGTAGTAGGGGACTTTCAAGTGCTCTGTGAATCTCCTGTGTATGTGACCCACAGACCTGCTCCAGGGAGAAGAGCAGAACAGTGTAGGAATTGCTCCAAGGGCACAGCAAAGCCCCCCACAGTGTGACATGATTCCAAACCGCTGGAAACATCCCTCACTCCCAACCAGCCCCAGGGAAAGGAAAAGCATTTCTGGTGGAAATGAACTGCCAACACAGGGAGAGAGAAGCTGCCAGGCCTCCAGCTCGGTAGGCAGAGCTCTGAACACAGACATAGCTCCGAGGCAGATTGCCCAGGGCCTAAACCCACTTAAAATAAAGTGTTCTCCAGGATTTTCAGCACTAATTAAATCTCTCCGCAATTTCCTCCGCTCACAAAATTAGACCTGCTCTGCACCAACCAGCACAGAGAGCACTTTCCAGAAGGAAATCTCTTCCTCCCCTGGCCCTGTTGAGGTGCATTTTAGACAAAGCCCTGACATTCCAGCAAACCTAGAGATGTTCACGGGGGCGTGTGGGAGCTGGAACGCAGGACCTGCGCCCAAACGCCGCATTGGTCAGGAACGGCTCCACCTGGAGACCTGCCCCAAGTTCCCCATAATAATAAATACCAGCTGGCTGCTGCATTTAAAAGCCAACCTGATTCTTAAGCCAGGTATAAACATTAACTCATCTGGGTCGCCCTTCAGTCTGTTATCAGGGTTTACAGGAGTGATTCAAAGACTCCTGCACGTTTCACCAAGGTCCAGCTCCTGGGGATGAGCAGTGGGTAACCAGGTGGCCTGAACAGGAGCAAAAAGCGCCCCTGGGATTTTTCAAGGCAAAGGTGCAGCCTGGGAGAACCCAGCTCACTAAGTGAGCTGTGAAGGCAGAGCCCTGAGCTCCCCCAGAGTTCATACTCCTGTGTAAAATGAACTACATACAGAGTGTGCCCTCACGGGAGGAGGACTGAGGCTGGCAGAGCTACAGCAGCATGTCTGGGTGTAAAGCATGAAAATAAGGGCACAGGGAACCTGCCACCTGCAGTCAGACGTGTAATTAAGTCGGGTAAGTTCCATGAGGTGTTACTGAAGAGCAGGGTGGCACAGTCAGGCCCACAGCCAGGCAGCTCTTCCAGCAGGAAGCTGCTTTTTTGGAAGAGATTTACAAAGGTCACGGAGTGACAAATGGTTCTTTAGGACTCTGCCCTCCTCAGTGACGGCTTCACTACGGAGAAGTGGCATTAAAATCACCGGGTTCGACGCTTCTGTCCTCCTGCTCGCCGAGCTCAGGCACACATTTCCCTTCTCAGCACAGCACAAGCTGCTGTGAGCGGTCCAGCAGCTCCTCCTGCCGGCACGGCACCGCCTCGTCCCAGCTGAACTGCCCTGGTCGCGCAGGAAGGAGGGAGGACTGATCAGCCCATGTGCTTCCCTTGTCCAAATCCAGACTCGGAAACTGGGTTGCTTGCTGCTACCCCAGCATGCAGAGACAGGGACAGCACAGGGAGCAGAGTAGCAGAGAAACATCTGGGGCTCAGGGATGGCTTTCCTCTGGCAGCTGGCAAGGCTGGAAGCAAATCCCTGCCCAACTTCAAAACTGCCCTCCCCTGAGGTGTCTTCTCACCCCACAAACTCTTCACCAGTACAATCCAAACTGGTATACATGTAATTGCTTAATCTTACAGTCCCGATACCAAGTGTAGAAATCACAGCTCAACCCTCTCAGAACAACCCTTAACTGTGCCAAAGCCACGCCATCTTTTGGTTCCAAGCACTAATGTCACAGTCTTTACCCTGAATCCGAAAGCTAAGCTGGGTTTTATAGTATTTAACATCATGCCCCACCCCTGGAAGTGTTCAAGACCACAAAGGATGGGGCTTGGAGCAACCTGGGCTAGTGGAAGGTGTCCCTGCCCATGGCTGGGGGTGGAACAACATAATTTTAAGGTCCCTTCCAACCCAAACCCTTCTGGGATTCTGTGATCAATGGCAAACGTTGCTACCTGTGAAACCAAGCAGGAACCCTGGGCTGTAACCAAGTCTGCCCTCTTTAAATACACATAAGGAACTTCCACTGAACATACATTAAGCTTTTGTCAAGGATGATGCAAGCAGCCAGAAATCAGGCCTGTTTTCCCACTCTCTGCTGTCACTGCAAAGTGACTAAGAGGAAAGATTCATTCCATTTGTCAGCCAAGTGAGCAGATGGGGCATTTCCACAGGATCTAGAACGAAACAGTTTCACTTTTGCATTGTAAATGCCTGGCCACTATTTCATGGCAAGATAAGAGTTCAAAACCAGGGCATTTCTCTGGGAGTGTCTTTTACTGTACAGGAGTGCCTTTTATTCCTTCTTCTCTTCCTCTGCTGCTTTGTACTAGGTATAAACTGAGGCTTTCATGAAGAACAGATCTGGTTTTTGCTTTTCACTGCCCAATTTAACTCTACACCTCAATTTGTTCTCCATATGGGATCTTGGTGCCAGGCTGGAGCCTCCCAAAACCATTTTGCCTGTCCCTTTCCAGGAGGACACAGCCAGCTGTGGGTAAGGGCTGTAGAAGGTCCCTGTCAAAGAACTCCCTTCCCTTAGGGAAGTGAGAAACCTTCTCTGCCCCTTCCATTTCACACCTGTTTGAGAACCAGGAGGCCTACACTGCTGTGTGAGACAGCTGGCAGCAAGAGCAAGGGGTCAGGAGAGAAAGCAACAAACCAAAGGAAAACAGGGAAAACAGAGTGGAGATCCCTGCCCTCCCACACCCCTCCCCAACAGGTACTGACGGCCTCTGGCTCAGACTGTAGGGTGGGCTGGAGACCATCATCTGGCTGAGAGCAGACACAATGATCAGGATGAGGATGGGCATCAGCTGGACAAACAGCCCCAGGCCACCCTGTGGGAACAGAAACACGCAGGGCAGTGCCAATCCACACCCCTGTGCCCCAGGATCCAGTGCAGTGCCAATCCACACCCCTGTGCCCCAGGATCCAGTGCAGTGCCAATCCACACCCCTGTGCCCCAGGATCCAGTGCAGTGCCAATCCACACCCCTGTGCCCCAGGATCCAGTGCAGTGCCAATCCATGCCCCTGTGCCCCAGGATCCAGTGCAGTGCCAATCCACACCCCTGTGCCACAGGATCCAGTGCAGTGCCAATCCATGCCCCTGTGCCCCAGGATCCCGTAGCACTGCTCTCCCTCCCTCCCAGTGCTCGGACACAACCTCCACTCTCCTGCTTCTCACAGGCATTTGTCTCAGGAGTAACTCAGAATAACTGGGGGGAACCCAGCAGCACACTGGGCACTGTGACTCTGAAGGTCCAAAGCCACTGGATGTGACAAAGGGCAGAGGGGACTGGCAGGAGGAACCTTGTGAGGGAATTCCAGAAGCCTCACGCCCATATTTTGTTTTTCTAGAGTTTTTGCTAGAGAGCAGGACTGGTTTTATGGAAAGCCTTCTCCCCTTTTCAGTGGTGGATGAAAGCAATTCCCCCTCTCCCTCACCTCCCGAGCTCTCTCCAGTTCCAGCAGTGTACATCTCCCCTTTAAGCTTGGGAAAGAAATATTCAGGAAGTTCTTGTTTGTTTGTTTTTTTAAAATAAAACTGGCTATCCACAGAAAACCCTGACTCCAGCTTTCTCCTCACACAGAGAGCAGCACCATTTCCCAAGCCAGCCACAGCAAACAGCTCCCAGTTCACATGTTGGGAACACCTTTACCCTCCCAGCCCCTGGTTTGTTGTCCACTTACATCCCCCTGGTGCTCCCTCCTGTCCTGCCTCTGGTGGTAGGTGTATCTCATCCTGCCATTGCTGTACACGTGAACGTTACCTGCAGGCAAAGACAACTGTTACACCAAAGTCACAGCATGGAGGGTGTGCTGGCTGGCCAGGAGGGAACCACAAAAGGTGGTCATGATCCATGGCACTTGCCGAAACAGGAGCATTCCTGAGGTGTACTGAGTGCAAACAGAGCGGGCACAGGGGTATTTCTGTCAGATTTTGCAGGATCATATGAAAATTCAGGTTGGTGGTGACCTCAGGAGGTCCAACCTCCTGCTCAAAGCAGGGTCAGCTACACAGAGGGAGTACCTTGTACAGGCTTCCTCTCTTCTGACTGAACTGCCTTTAGATTAAACCCAATTACAAACAGAAATAATTCTGGTATTTTTTCCACCCTGAAAACAAAGCTCATCCATGTCTTGTTTTAAATATCAAAGCTACAGCTGCAGAGGGAGCCTGGCTGAGAGAGCAGCCCTGGACTCCCTTGGGACAGTGAGGAGAGGGAAAAAAAGACTGAGCCAAAATAGCAATGTGCTGGTTTTGCTGGAGTAGCTTGGCCTCTCTGCCAGGCAGAACACCAATGCTGCAAAAGGCTCCCAGATGCCTGTCATTGGTGTTGGTGTGTTAATTCCCACTCACTGGACAAGAGAGAGCTACCAGAGCAAATCTTCTTCACTGAAACCAAATTATTTCTAAGTTGGTCCACAGAGGTCAGATAACCCTTGTCTCCACTGCCAGTCAGATATGACCAGAGCAAGGACAAGGGAGTCTTCCAAAAGAAAACCCTTGTCCTGATGTGAAGTCTGTGTCTTCCTGACTGGAACTGAGCAAGTGAAGGAACAGGCACTCAGTTCTTTTCTGCTGTCCCAGCCATGATGAGTATCGTGGATAGACAGGATGCAGACTTCATTCTCAGTTCAAGAGGTTTAAACTGTGCTGTAGAAATACACTTTCCTTTTATGGGACATGGGGGAGAGCAGGAAGTGGCCAGTGATCTCACAGAAGCTGCTCCAGCTGCGTGGCAGAGCAGATAGAGATCGGGAGCAAGGCCCAGGGTTTGCTCTGATAAGAAGATTTAACTTCTCAAACCACCAGGCAGAAAAGCCTTCCTCAAAACAGGATTATTTTTACAACAAGCCTTAAAACAAGTAATTTTTTGTTATAACATCCAACCCAAGCCAACAGCAGCTAATGCTGCCAGCCATGCAAACAAACACCTGAAGCTGGGAAGAAGTCCAGCTCTCATGGTATTTCCTGCTGGACGCCGAGTTCTCCAAGTACCCACCTGAACAACTCAAAAACCTCGAGGTGTTCAGGTCGTGCCTGAAGGAGAACCCTCTCCCATCGAGCTCAGCAATCCCTGCACGGCCAAACAAATCCCTACTGCGCTGTCACTCCGCCAAAGCATCGCGTCCCGCTCAAGAGATTTAGGTTTAAGGTGCTTACTAGAGGGAAAACCACCACCAAAAAACATGTTGAAGAGGTCCTCGGGGGAGATGTCGGCCTCGAACCCGCGGTGGAAGTCCGAGTGGCTGTGCCCATGCCGGGCAGGGTTGAGTTTCTCATCTCCAAACTGGTCATACTGCTTCCTCTTCTCCGGGTTGCTCAACACCGCGTACGCGTTCCCGATGGCTGCAACGGGGACAATAAGGAAGCAATTAGCTTCTCTCTCTTGCACATGATACGTTCAGCCCTGCACACTGCCAGGACTTGCCTTTCTCCTCACACAAATGAGATTCTCAGCTACCCACGTCTTTTCAACGGGCTACTGGTGACCTGGCACACGGCGCTGGCAAAGGCAGACAGGAGGAAGTCACACCAAGAGACTCGATGAAAAATCCCTTAATTGATTCGAATGAAGGAGTTATGATATGACTGATATGAATTTGGTGCATGTCCTTAGGGAAACCCTTCAGCTGTAACCAACTGTTACAGGCAAATAAAACTGCAGTTGACAAATTTTACTCAAATGTGGCATTAGGGGAATTCACTGTCAGAGCCCGAAACCAGAACTGCAAACAATCTAAATATGGGCCAGATCACTGAAAGAGACTTTAAAACTTTCCATGAAAGCTGGTAGGGAAGCATTAGCTAGAAGTTGTGTCTGTCAGCTGTGAATTTCAAGATTTCCAGATGCCAGACGTAAGGTGCATAATTACAAGGACTGTTAACCAGTGCCTGTGACGGTGGAAATGAACTGGAACTGAAGTCCTGCCAGTTCCCAGAGTTTCTCTCCTTCCAGCCTCGGCAGTTTGAGCCCTTCTCCCAGAACACCTGCCTGCCACCCTCCTATTTCTGTGCTTCCCTCTCGACATGTTCCAGTTTCCCACCTCCCCTCTGCACCAACCCACCCGAGAGCCTCCCTGTGTCGCAAGGAGCCAAAGTGCCCGTGGCAGCGACTGCCTGGTGTGTGAAAGACAGGAGCAGAAGGGATAGAAAAGGGAGATTCATGCCCTTTTGGAGGAGATCAACTCCAAGATTCAACATTTTCCCCATGGTCAGATGGAGGTGTATGGTTTCCTCTTGGACTAGAGACTGGGAGTGTGGAGGATGTAATGTCAATACACTCCTTCTCCTTCTTGGTTATAATTAGTGCACACAGAGCAAACAATTCCAGAGCCAGGCAGGGAAGCTGGTGGACAAGGAGACTCAGAGTGTATGAACCACACAGCTTGAAAGAACCAGCCAAGCAATGAGAACAGAGCGCTGCAGGGTTTGCTCACTGTCTGACTTTGTGCTGACAAAGCCAAGAAACTCCTCATTCCAGATCAGGATTTTAGCTCCTAGTAACCAGGTTCATCTCTTTTTTTCCAGCATCAGACAGGCAGTGATGCAAATCTGCCACAGGTCAGGCTGCAGCAAACTGCAACTATAAACTGAGACACGGGCTCAGGACAAGACACTTTATCAGCAGCCACTGGGGAGGCGACTGCCAAGACTTCAGGTAATACATCAACGTAAGAAAAAATTAACTAATACCCTCACTGCAGTGCAGGCTCCCCCTTCACCCTCTGGAACCAAACAGCTGGAGTTCAGCAAGCTGGGAGCTCAGCTTGGGGGCTGAAGGACAGGGAGCCAAGGAGGCAAGGCCTGGAGGAGATAACTCACGAGCAGAGAGCTCTGCAGCAGGGGATAAAGGGCACCTTGCTTAACACACCACTTCTGGCACGTAACTCTTGTCAGAGCCCTCTGCAAACATCATTACTGGAGATTACAGGTGAGGAAACCTGCCTTTTGCCAAAGCAGGGATCCAAGGATGAGCCACTGAGCAGCAGCTCTGCACATGCAGAGCTGTACCTGTCTGCAGATGCTCCTTCATCTGCCCCCCACACCACACAGGCTCTCCCAAGTAGCTGGGGGGCAGCTCACTGTTTGCTAACACTTATCAGGTAAGGATTTAAGTCTTAAAAGACTTGAACAAACCTTACATAAGACTTTTACTGCTGAATTCATGTCTGCAAGGAGCTCACCCCAACACTGTATCAGTACACTCACACCAGGCCAGCCTTGCTCCCTGCTCCAGCAGAAGCCTCATGCATTTCACTCCCCAAATCCCAGAATGGTTTAGGTTGGAAGGGACCTTAAAGACCACCTAGTCCAGCCTCCCTGCCATGGGCAGGGACACCTTCCACTAGCCCAGGTTGCTCCAAGCCCCATCCAACCTGGCCTTGGACACTTCCAGGGATGGGGTAGCCACAGTTTCTTTGGGTAACCTGTGCCAGGGCCTTACGTCCCTCACAGGGGAGAATTCCTTCCTAGAAAACGGCCAGAATCAGACCACTTTTGTGGCTTTAACACCACAAAACCAGTGCTGCACAGCTGGTATCAGAGGGTTCCACATTCAGCTCAACAATAAGAATCAAACTTGCACAGCTTGCAGGGGGAAATGGGGTTATATGTTCCAAGCACTGGACATGTTCCACGTCTTGGAAAATTACTCCAGTTTTAAGGTATCTTATTACCCAGGAAACATTCCTGCTGCATTTGCAGAGAGGCCCTGAGAACGGGGCTCTTTGCAGCAGAACTGGAGCTCCTGGTGACCTTTTTTGAGTTCTGGCTGGGCTCAGTTACACCCCAGAAACTTCCACCTGGGATTCCTATCCACCAATTCCATCCACAGCCTTTCACAATGGTCAGGTGCTTCCTAGAATGTTTCTCTCAAGGGGTTCATGGGCCAAAGAGCTGCTTCTGGTGCTGCACAACTCACTGGGTCTCTCCTGGGTTTGCCAGTAGACAGGGGTGCACCCAGAACCTGCAGGACTTGGGGCTTCTCCCTGTTAAGTGAACACTCCTGCAACTCTCCAAAAAACCAGGATGGTTCCCATCCTGAGGGAATTCCCTTCTGAGCAGCGTGGCAGGAGGCTGGAGCAACACACAGGAAGGGCTGCTGGGAGAAAGGGAAGGAAGGCTGCTCCTTGTCCCACCGGCAGAGGTGAATCCCACCCACACCAACCTGTGCTTATTATTTTAAGCTTATACTTTGTTCATGATCCAGCCGGCTCCGAAGAGAGACAACTTCACAAAGAGCAGCTTGACTTCACTCCACCTGACCCGGGAGGTTGTTTTTAGGAGCTGTCACTAGCCCAGCTCGGTGCCACTGCCTGACAGTCGGGGGCAGATCCCAAATCTGGAGCCGCCTTTACCTTTGAAGGCCTCGGTGGCCCCCGGCGCGTGGTTCTTGTCCGGGTGGAACTTGAGGGCCAGTTTCCGGTAGGCCTTTTTCAGGTCCTCGTCAGAAGCTTCTCTGTTCACTCCCAGAATTTCGTAGTAGTCTTTGCACTGCTTTACCCTGTCAGAGGAGAGGGGAGAAAGCGGGGAGTCTGAGGAGTGCAAACCCCTCTGCCCTGAACGCGTGGGCTCCGTGACACCTCGGCCTCGGCGGCGTCGCGCGGGGCCCTCGCGGTGACTCAGCCCTCACGGGGTGACCCAGCTGCTTTCACCGACTCGTTCCGGGTGTGACAAACACTCCCACGGAACGAGTCGGGCCAGTAGAGGTGGAAGGGCCTCTCCTCAGGCCGGGATATCACCGGCAGAGGAATGGAACTGGCAAATAAACCTCACACTCGTCACTCTCACGTTTCGGAGGCTCTTTGGGAGGGACTACGGGATCTGGGGGATATCTGGGCTTGTTGGAATTTTCCCCTTCCTCTCTCCTCAGCTAATTCACAGACCTAAAACTAACAGCTGAATTCCAGAGGAGGAAGGAGGGAGCTGCCCAGGGTGTGCAGTCCAATTCCTCCTGGGCACACTCAGAGCCCAGCCATGGTTTCTGCTTCTCACGTGACTCATCTGAGACAGAATCCAGCAGGCCGGGTTTTTGGAGAAGTGGATGATGTAAGAAACCTCCCTGCAAGTCCCTTAGAGTGGTTCTTGTGCAATTCAGGCCATGCCCATAACCTCAAACAACATTTACCAAGTGATTGTGCCTGGGGATCAGTCCTTCAGCTTCCAGGATGTGCAAATGGTAGAAAGGAATAAAGGAAAGCTTGAAACAGGGTTTGGAAAACGGGCAGACTCAACTCAGCTGCCTCCCAGGGCTGCTGGAACTATAAATCCTCCTGGGTGTGCTTTTAACACCACTCCACGTGGTTTCCGAGCTGGAATCTTTAGAACACTGTGAAAACCAGAGCGGTGCCACATGATAGAGTCAAACAAACTGCCCCAGAGGGCTGCTCACACACCTCTTCACTGCATCCACCTGGTCCTGAGTGTAGCCCTTGGGGGCCTCCCCTCCGGCCTCCCCGTTGGCTGACGGGAAGTCCCCGCTCATTTTCCTGAAGGGGGGGTTTGTGGACTCCCTGGACTGGGACTGGCCATTGGCCGACTGCTCGCCCTTGTTCAGTGACTCCAGCAGGACTGGAACGAGAGAAAGGTAAAGAATAAAGAGGTTAAGAGACCATCAAGCTCAATCTGCCCCTCCAGCTCGACCATGAAGAGACCCCTCTTCATCTCTGCCACTGCTCCAAGACCCCTCGCCCTTCCTCAGGAAGACCCCAACCCTTCCACCCAAGGGACCCTCTAGCTCCTGCTGCTTCTTGCCCAGATGTGAGGGCTAGTGCTGAAGAGATTCCCTGCTTTTCCCAAAGCACACCGCCTCCATTAAAACCCCAGGACTACCCAACCAGACAGCCCAGGAGCCACAGTGGATCACCAAAGTGGTGCATCCTTGTCCTTTTTCCCCCCCTACATCTCTCCTCAGCAGCAAAGCATGCCCAAATTTGTCCTCTAGCATATTACAAAGCGTATTACTCTTCTTTATCTCCTCCTTTTGAGAGTCTGCTGCGCTGGGGAAGTGATGTGACAATGCTGTATCTTTAGAGAGCTTGGAGAATGATTCCGTGGGATGCCAATCCCACAGGGACACTCCCCCTTTCTGGGGACAGAACTGCAGCACTGGTGGCTGCCAGCACGACAGGCCCCGTCACACCAGTCACACTTTGTTCTCCTCTCTTACCCACATACCAGGAGCAGCTGTGAAAACCATTTTCTCTCTTAATTACTGAATAGGAGTTGCAGAAATTCACTTTCCCTTTGCTTTTCCTCCTCACAAGGCTCAGGCACTGTCCTCCATCCTCTTCAGCCAACAGGGGACAAACACCCAGGCCTGGCCTAACCACACAGGAGACACAACCGAGGCAGACTCCAAGCATGGAATACCTTTCCATCATCCCTGGCAGCTGGATAGCCACTATTTTTTAAATCTGACTGATTTCTTCATCAAAAAGAACAGGCACATATACTATGATTAAACCCAGACATATTATTTACAGAAGCCTCAGTATCCTGAGCTTGCAGTCCTTTATCCACAGCCCAGAACTGAGAAGGATGTTCCACCTCCTCCCATGGATTGCACACTACAGACCTTGCACTATGAGGGTATCACCTCTTAAAGCCAGTGTAAACAATGCTTGCAGGCCAAGAGATGAGCCAAGATAGCCAAGATATCCTATCTGCCCCCAGAGCTTGGAGGGGCAAGAAAAATCCACTCTGTAATCCAAGAGCCAACAAGGGATGAGGGATAAAAATGACAGTGGGGTAACGAGCAGTAACTCAGTGGGTGAGCTTTTGAGCTTGGGGGGGTTTCACTAATGTAAAAAAAATTTATTTCAGAAAAATAAATCCTTCCCTCCCTCATATTCACACCACTCCAGCATTCACAGAATCACAGGCTTGGCTTTTGCTCCTTCCAAACCTGGAGCTTTTAAATTTCCCCTCACAAGGCTGTTCCCCCCCCACCCCCTGCTCCTGCTGCTTTGGGCTCAGTTCCCCACAGCTTGCCAAGAGAATTTTAGAATCACAGAATGGTCTGGGTTGGAAAGGACCCTAAGGATCATCCCATTCCACCCCCTGTCATGGGCAGGGACACCTCCCACTAGCCCAGGTTGCTCCAAGCCCCGTCCAACCTGGCCTTGGACACTTCCAGGGATGGGGCAGCCTGTGCCAGGGCCTCACCTCCCTCACAATGAAGAATTTCTTCCCAATATCCCACCTAAGCCCACTGTCTGTCAGTGGGGAGCCCCTGGGACCAGCCCAGCACTCGGGGGGTTCTGTGTCCCAGCACACACGGCCAGGGCATGCTGAGCCTGTCATCAACCCCACCCCAAAGTGCACTTCCCAAATCCAACCACAGAAATCCATGGATGGCCACAGCACAGCTCCATTTGGCTCTGCAGCCCCGATCCTATTGCTTCTGCACCCCAAAGCCACGCTGGTGCCCCGTGCAGCCCCAGCACAGCCCAAATCCACGGGCTCCTGGGGCAGACAGAGCTGAATTAGTTTTCAGTTCTGCCACCTCAGCTCCACTTTTCCTCGCTTATCAGCCAACATCTGTCCAACAAAACTTCCCCAACTCCCACTCTGAGGTGACTGGGGCTGCGCTGACACAGAGGGTTTTTGCTGAAATCCCCTTGCAAAACCCTCCCCTGGCCCCGTGACGACACCAAAGGCCCAGCTGGGGTCAGGGTTTGCAGCTGCACAAGGGCCACGTCGCTGAGTGTTGCCAAACCCCTGGAACTCGTGGGAAAGAGACTTCCCAGGAGCTCTGGAGACTCAGTGACCTCCATGGAACCGCAGGATGTACGGCAGCATTTCCCAACTCCAGACACAAAGGGTCCTTGGATGTGAGACTTGGTTGGGGCTGGCCACAAATTACCATGTTGTGTTTAACATTAACCTGCCCCTGCTGCCCCCCCGGCCTCTGCCTTCCTCCAAAAGTCACTTTTCCTACGCAGTAATTTCACAGAAGTATAAATTCGGAGGAAAGGGAGGGCAGGAAAACCATGCTGCACTCACAACAGGCTGACACACCGTGTCTGGGGGAGCAGGAAGAGGCTGGAGCAGCCACAAGGAGCATTACAGGAAGCCCTGGGACACTCAGGCTGCAAAGCTCAGCCAAAGAATCCAAACTCAGATGAGATCAAAGTGAAAAAAAAAAATAAACCCAGGGCCCTTTGTATAAATTTCCGCAACGTCAGAACAGGCAGGGAAAGGATTGTGTTTGGCTGCTTCCAAAGACCACTTCCCACGTTCACTAAAGCTTCCAGAAAGTGAGATCCTTCCTCAAAACTCCGAAGGCCTTCAAGGAGGAGGATTATTCTGTTCCACGTATGAGGGTGTGAGCTCAGCATGGCCTGTCTGTCTGGGAACGGTGGGAAACTGCTGGAGGAGGAACGGGAGAGGGAGAGGAGGAGGAATATGACGAGGAAAATAGGAGGAACAGGAGAAGGAACAAGAGAGGGAGAGAAGAATAAGAGGAAGAGATGAGGAGGAATAAGAGGGGGAGAAGAGGAATAAGAGAGGGAGGGGAGGAATAAGAGGAGGGCAGGAATAGGGGGAAGAGAGAAATAGGAGGAGAGGAACAGGAGAGGGAAAGGAGGAAGAGAAGGAAGAGAAGAGGAGTAAGAGAGGGAGGAGAGGAATGGGAGCAGGAGAGGAATAAGAGAAAGAGGAAAGGAACAGGAATAAGAAAGGAGAAATAGGAGGGGGAAAGGAGGAACATATGGAGGAGACGAATAGGAGGAGGAGAGAAATAGGAGGAGGAGAGGAATAGGAGTGGAAAAGGAGGCATAGGAGGAGCAGAAGAGAAGGAGAAGGGTGAAAGGCTTTCCGCAGCCCCCCGAGAACTTCTCTCCCGCCTTGCCAAGCCCCGCAGCGCTGCTCCCACCAGCCCGGCGTCAGGGATCCAGGGAGCTCCCGGGGCGCCCCTGCCCTCCCCGGCAGCCTCTTGCCCGGGCCCCAGCGAAGGCGAGTGGTCGGTACCGGGCAGTGCCGCAGCCCGGGGGTCACCGGGACCCCCGACCCCGCCGGGCCCCGCCAAACTCGCTTTCCCAGCGTGCCCCGCGCGGACTGCGCAGGCGCGGTGCGGGTGAGAGGTCAGGCCCGGCGGCGGCCGCGCAGGCCGCGCTCCCCCCGGGCCCCCCCGCCGCGGCCCCGGCCCCGCGCTCACCGCGGACCCGCTGCGAGGGGTACAAGCGCTGCGCCTTCTCCAGGAAGCGGCGGGCCTTGTCGGGCTGGTTGGCCTTGGCGGCGGCCAGCGCAATGCCGATGCACCGCTCCGCCTCGTCCCGGTTCGACTCCATGGCGGCGGCGGCCGGGAGGGGGGGGGAGGCAGCGGGGCGGGACCGGGCGCGGAGTGATGACGTCACAAAACCCCGCCCGCGACGGGGTGGGGCCGTCAGGGACATTTTGGGCCGGGGAACCTCCGGGGAGACAAATTGGGGGGAACTGGGATAAAGGGATTGGGGGATACGGGGATAGAGGGACTCGGGGGGACGGGAATCCCCCTCAGCTGCCCCCCCCCTTCTCCCCAGGAGGGGAGGATTAACCCCTTCAGGAGTTCTCTCAGCTCAAGTTCCCTGCCTTTTAAACAGCTCCTGGGGCTCCAGGGACTGCGCCTGGAACGGCGGAAGGAAGGACATGCTGAAGAGGGAGGAGGCTGCTCTGGGCTGCTCCATGGATTCAGTCCCGCTGGGGATGGAACGGCCTCAAATTAGTTCCAGAGGAGAGAATGGTGGTATTTCCGTGGAGGCTGTCCATGGGGAGCACAGCCCCTCCTGCAGACGGGGGGGACAAACCTGCACCCCCACCTTGTGGCTGCGGGTTGTGACATGTGTGAGACATGGGATCCACACCCGAGTGCAGCAGGGAAATGAGGGGAGGAAGGACTTGACAGTAGATGGAATGATCTCCAACAGCAGGATCGATATCCTAGTATGAATCATGGAATGGTTGGGCTTGGAAGGGACCTTAAATCCCATCTCATTCTGCCCCCTGCCACGGGCAGGGACACCTTCCACTGTCCCAGGTTGCTCCAAGCCCCGTCCAACCTGGCCTTGGACACTTGCAGGGATCCAGGGGCAGCCACAGCTTCTCTGGGCAACCTGTGCCAGGGCCTCCCCACCCTCCCAGGGAAGAGTTTCTTCCCAATATCCCATCTAACCCTGCCCTCTGGCAGTGGGAAGCCATTCCCCCTTGTCCTGGCACTCCAGGCCCTTGGAAATAGTCTCTCTCCATCTTTCTTCTTGTCTCCCCCTTCAGGCCCTGGAAAGCCACAATTAGGTCACCCCAAAGCTTCTCCTCTCCAGGCTGAACAATCCCAACTCTCCCAGCCTTTCCTCCCAGCAGAGCTGCTCCAGCCCTCTGATCATCTTGGGGCCTCCTCTGGCCTGGCTCCAGCAGCTCCATGTCCTTGCTGTGCTGAGGAAGGAAGGTATTCTAGAGCTGATTTATGCCCTTTGTCTTTCCAGCTCTGGAAAGCCATGGGATTTTTTTCCCCTCCCTTTCCCAAACACTCCATGTCCTGTGCCCTGTTCACCACCAGCCTTGGGTGAAGAGCTGGAGGAACCCAGAGATGAGCCAGGAGCCACGTCGTTGTGAGCAACACCTTTACAGGACATTTTACAGAGAGGGCAGCACTCAGCAAACATCTGTCAGCACATTCCCAGGACAATTCCCCACAGAGAGGGCTCTCAACTGAGGAAATCCATCAGGGACCTCCTGCAAGGCAGGAAGGGCAGCAGAGCCAGTTGCTCCACCACTTTTAGCTGCTGTTACCCAGAGGCAGCACCTCGGCCCAAGGGGTGCACGGAGTGTTTGGCCATCCCAAATCCTGGTGTGGGATCCAGGAAACCCGGGAATCTTTCCCAGGAGCAATCTAAGAGCAAAGATAACCCTGGTGCCATTTTGCCATAGCATTAATAAAGGTGATTTGGGTTCAGCTTGCTCCACCCCCGGCTCTCCCACACAGCACATCACAGGGGGGGTGGCAGTGGAAGTCCTTTCCTTTTTCCTGAGAGAGAGGAATTGCAGGGAGGCAGCAGCAAGCAGAAGCTGCAAATACAACAGGCTGGGATATTGAACCTGGATTTACAAAAGCCTCCTGTTCTGGACAGCCAGAGCCTGGTGCTGCCCCGCTGGGTGCCGGGGCTGATCCATGGGATGTGGGAGCTCCTTCCCCACCCCGCTACTGCTTGGGCGCCGTGAAGTCCCACGCTGTCTCCTGGGCACACTTCCACATGGCCCTCATGAGCCGAGTGAAGCCCATGTCCTTGGGCTTCTCCAAGCCTCTCATCAGGCGCTGCTTCATGATGGCAACAAACTCCTTGTTGCTCAGCTCTCCATTCCCTGCGGGGAGGAGGGAGAATCATCAGGAACCCACCAGCAACCTCCTTGAAGTGATAATGTTAAAGGGCAGCATGGGGGTCATTCCCTGCAGAGCACCAAGTCACCTTTGGCTTCCCCCTCCCAAAATATCCCGCTGAGCGAGGGTTCCTGAGGCACAGTGTGTAAATCCCAGCCCTGTGGATGCTGCCCTGCTCTGCCTGGCACTGCCACGTCTTGCAGGGCCAGTCTTGAAGGCAGAAAAGCAAATGCCCCACAGGAAACTCTCTGCTTTAAGTGATTTAGGAAATTACAGGAGTGCAGGGTAACAGCACAAATTTTCCTTAATGGAGTAGAAGGGAAGATTCATTAATCCACTGAGGTTATTGAGAATATTGCCCTGGGCAGCAAAGTTCCAGCAAACTATCAAGGGGCCAGGGAAATTCCCTCAGGTGCTGCAGGTGTTTGATGTGCAGGTGGTAATGTCTGTAAACACTGATGGAGTGAAAACACCAAAATAATAAACAAAAGAGGTCTGTGCCTGCTTTTCCACTTGATTCCTTCCTAGGGGGACTCTTTTGGCAACCCAAGTCTTTCCCCTCAAAGGTTTGCTATCAAAACATTTAGCAGATTCTCCTCTGAGGGGATGCAAATGGGGGATATTTGAATATGTTTTGGCTCACTCCAGCCTGATGATCCGGCTTGAAAATCGTATCAGGAAGTGGCACTGAAGCACAGAGGAAAATAAAACAAGAGATGTGACCTTAGAAAGGTGCAAAGCAGCAGGTCGGGGCTGAAACCAAGAGGGACAAGAAGGAGTACAGTAATTAAACATATTTTTTAACGTTCATATTTATGCACTGCCACTGCCACTCAGAGCTGCCAGATCCCAGTGACGGTGCTGGAGGAGCAGGGAGCCAGCAGGCACTCTGGTTTTGGCTGCACAGCTTTGGGCAAATGCAGAATTTCCTGCTTTCCAAGATGGAATCGCTGCCATCGTTCCCTGGTGGCAAAGACTGCAGTAGGTCTCATTAAATCAACCCAGGAGCGCTTGAGTGTGGCAACAGCCGCCCTCAGAGCGCTGGGGCCAGCAAAGCAACGAGCTTCCCAGCAGGGCACGGAGCTGCCATGAATTAATTAAGCTGATATTTGTCCAGGGTTTGGAAATACGATTCCCAGATCGGCTCACTTCCAACACTGGAGCACAACAGCTCCTTTGGTGACACAAACCAGAGTTCTGGGGAGGGGGGAAAGAAGCTGAGCCCACCAAACCCCCCCATCCAGCGCTCAGCAGGTGGGGACCACTGGACACCCTTCCCAAAAGGGCAGGAGCATCTCTACGGATCCCAAAGAGCAGAAGGGCAGTTTTCCCCCCTGGATTTCTTCCCCTGGCTGGCCTCTCCCCCAGCCAGGCCCCGAGCCGGGCTCACTCACCGTCGCAGTCGAAGAGCGCGAACACCACGTCGCACACGTGGTCCGAGAGCTCCACCTTGGCCACCGTCCTGGCCACCTGCTGCATGGTCACTGCAACACAGGGCACAGCACAGGCCTCAGCACCAGCTCCCCGAAGCCCCCAGCTGCCCCCTGCATCGCTGCCTGCCTGGGGAGGGGCTGCTGGTGAGCACTGCCCTGCTGACACCCGGGGGGGCAAGGGAAATGTTAAAACCCCCAAGGTGAGATGGGTTTTCCCCCCCCCTTTTGGTTACAAAATCAGAAGGAAGTGTCAGCACCACAGCAAGCTCCAAGTGGGAAACCTCCCCTTGATCGACAAGGCAGCTCCTTCTGACAGTGTTGCAAAGGGGATACTCCATGAACCAACTATTCCAGCAGGCTGGGAATAAGAAAAACTGGTTTTCCTGTTGCAACCCAAGGCCAGTAACTGCAGAACGAACCCCTCCACCCTCCCTCAGTGGGCAGACCAGGTTAACCTTGCCATAAAATAGAGTTGTAAGGAATTACTTCCCTTTTCTCCCCCGACAGGTAGTTTTATTCCCACCTCTAGAAAAGAACAGTCCACGGAGCCACCAATCTTGCAGCGTTAGGCAGTGGATTCTGCTGTATAAATGGGGAAAAAAGCCCTCACTAGGCTGCTGTGAGTGCATTTAAATGGCTTCCCTACAAAGCCTGACCTGAGGAGACCCCCTCTGGAGAGACTTTGTACTGTGAGCCCACAGTGACTGGGAGGAATGTTCAGCTGCAGAGCTGCCCTGCAGCCAGGGAAAAGAGGGAAGTGGTGCATCACAAGATCAGACTGCAACCCAAAAGAGCCTCTCCTCCACAGCATCCTTCTGGGATCGTGCATCCCAGTCCCTTTGCACAGTTATTGGCCCCTCAGGAATTTTGAACAGTTACATGTTGTGTGTCAGAAAGGAAAAAATAAGCCTCTCATCTATACCATAACTGGATTAATTAGAAACTGCATGAAGTGTTTCTAACAGGATTTTTCTTTCATAAATGTGTAGATTATTGGTGCTTCCCACCCCATTTCTGCTCACCTGAGTGAGGTTTGGGGCTCCTGGGGAGGAATCCACAGCCACCATCATGTCCTTTTTCCCTATAAAGCCTTTTACTAAACAATGCAGGAGAAAACTGAATTCACACAGAAGCTGGATTAAAATATATATATATATATATATAATCTCGAGTAGGCTCCTGATGTTCCCATGTAATGATTCTTTTTGAGTGAAATTCCTTTCCCACATGAGCGATGTAGCTCTGGGCAGGAGTTATTCCTGTGTATTCCAGTCCTGTCACAACAACTCAGGATGCAGACCCTGCTTCCCTGCGTGTCCTGCTGGCAGCCAGAGCCTGCTCTGGGGAGGGCAGAGCCAATGGAATCGTTAAAGACAAGCTGCATTCATTTTGTTCCCCAGCTTTGGGAGACCACAACCATCCAACCATCTCTCCCAACCCATCCACACCCCCCAGGCTGCAGGATATCCCATGGCACAGCTCTGGATAAGAAATCCTGAATCAATCCTCTTGGATCAAATGCCACAAAGTGGCAGCAAATGCCAGAGCCAGATGTGGATGGCACAGCCCTTTTCCCCAGGATAAGTGCCCTGCCTCTGGATTTTATATATCCCTCTGTAAAAGGCACCTTTCTCCTCCCCAGTGAGGTGATGCTCATTCCCTAAATACTGTAACTCCCAGCTGCCCCACGTGCTGCTGGAGGACTTCAGGAACACATGAAGCTCAAGGAAAAAGAAGTTTAGGTAAAAAAAAAAAAAAAGATTACCTAAATGTTTTTCCAAGTTTCTTTTTTCCCCAGAGGGTTGTTCTGTTGGGGAGGCACTTTAAAACACCTCGACTTTGGCAACAGCAGAGGTTTTAAGTGCTGGGTCTCCTACCCAAAACCCAGACCTTCAGAGAGCAAGAGCACATCTGTATTTCCTCAGACAGCAACACCAAATTTCATTTAACTCCATATAAATGTAAATCCTTTTTCAAAGGTGCTTAACCAAGCTCTGATGCTGCCCTGTGCCCCTGGTGCCCCAGGTATGCTACTGAAGGAGCCATAAGGCATAAATCACAGGATCCCAGAATGGTCTGGGTTGGGAGGGACCTTAAAGCTCACCTCATTCCATGGGACACCTTCCACTATCCCAGGCTGCTCCAACCTGGCCTTGGACACTTCCAGGGATCCAGGGGCAGCCACAGCTTCTCTGGGCAACCTGTGCCAGGGCCTCCCCACCCTCACAGGGAACAATTCCTTCCTACCACCAAATCTAAACCTCCCCTTTCAGTTTAAGTTAGGACAAGTTTACCCCTTGTCCTAAGTTCTTTAATTGTAAGTCCTGTTTTTCTGCTGGGATTTCAACCCACTCCCACCATTTCTACAGGGAGTCACCTGATCCCTCCCTCCTCCTATTCATTTTTCCTGGCTGCAGTTTTCCCAGCTATAACTTGTACTTAGGGGCTGCTGCTTCCTCTTCCATTAATCAAACTGCACAAGTGTCAGCTCCATCACACCACTCTTGCTTGATGCCAAAATTACTTCCCAGGGGTTGTGTGACTGTGCTGTGCTCAGTAAGGGTTGTGTTGGTTTTTAAGGAATCACAAGGAAGGGGAGAGTGTCTCTGCTTTCCATTTGGACACCCACACTCCAGACTAGGAGGTAGCTCAGAGAGGTAAATAAAATTGAAGGAAACCTCCCCCTGTAATTTCTTTCCCATTTTACAGAATGAAATAGGTGCTATCTGGGAAAACATCTCCTAAACCAGAGCTTGTCCAGATTTGGGGTTCTGGGATGGCTGCATCCATCTCTCCATGGAAAGTCTCCTGCATTTCATACCAGTGAAAATGAGTTCCATGTTTCTATCTTGAAAGGCTTCTAAAATCCCATGCATTGGTGTCCCCCACTGGTTCCTTTAATGAGCCACCTGTTATTTTATGCAAGTTTAGTGTCTGACACAGTTATGTTTTTTCCCACTCCAATTCCCAGAACCACACCATGAGCAATGTCTCACCAAGTGCAGAGCCTTGCCAGATGGCAAACTCCCCTTTTTCCCTCCATCTTGAGATGAATCCCACATTTGGCCAAAATAATGGCCAGCTGGGCTGCTGCCTCTGTTTGCCAAATGGCAGGGGGCTGACAGGAGCAGGGCTCCCTGCCCTGGGCCATTCCAGGGTGGAAAGGCAGGACACGTGTTCTGGGGTCCCAGAAATCAGCCTCACACTGATACACACATTTCATTTCAAGGTCTGCAGTTGGAAATGTTGGATGGCAAAAGAACTTTTTTCAAATCCCTTGTACATGTACGTGCTGGAGCACCCATCCAGAGAGAGATGGATAAACCTTATGCAATCCCGTGGCACGGCACATTTTTCTTTTTCTCCTCAAAAATGTGAGGCTGCAGCTGAGGAGAAACTGTTTTGACATCAAAGGGAGCACAACAGAAAGTCAGGGAGATCAGGGAAAAAAGCAGAGCTGACCCACTGTTTGTGTCATATCCACAGGCACAAACATGTAAAGAAAGGAGGTTCCCTGGAGATATCCCAGACGTGACTGAAGGTGACCCTGTCGGACATGAGGGGCTCCAGAGGCTCAGCCATCTCCCCTTGCTTAGGCCCATTCCAAGCAAAGTGCATCCCTGCCTTGCCCTGAAGCCCAAAGGAATTATTCCATGGCTCTCCACCAGTGGAAGGGCTGCCTGGAAGGTCTCCTTGGAGGCAGAGCCAAAAAAAGTGCAGTTCACACCCTGGACTGCAAAGGGGAATAAGCACTGAATTCAGCTCCTCTCCTGCTGCCAGCTGTGAGCCCAGGCTGGGGAAGTTTTCTAAGGAATGCCTATGATTTAAGGGAGTGACAGCCATTCTGTTTCTGGGAAAATGAAAGATGGGCTAACAAATAATCTGCGTGTTATTAAATGGGTCATTAAAATACAGGTTTATGATCCTTTGTAGAAGAAGAAGAAGAAGTGACTTTAATTCAGCACAGAAAACAGCCTGTCAAGCTCTGGCTGTTTGGTACCATCCAGGTTTTTTCCTCTTAAATTTTAAAGAGTCCTAAAATTATAATAATGTTTGCTGCAGTGTTAGGAGGAAATTATTACACAAACTATCCTCTTCCTCTTCCCCATCCGACCAGTGATATAAAACAAAGAGTACAGATGATTCCCCCCACCAAAAAATTAAAGATGAGAAGTGCTGCTGACACACACAAGAAGAGATGTGGCACGTTTGACTCCCTCTGTAATTCCACTGCCCAAAAACCTATTAATGCCTCAATATTCCCACAACAGCAGCAGCTGGAATAACTTACTTCTGAAATGTTTAGTTTTGCAGGTGCCTGAACACATCAGCTTTAACTTCCTACTAAGACAAGAGTTTCCACTTAGCCTAAAAAACTTGTAATGAATTTGACATCTTTTTTTTATAACCCCAGGCTGAGAGCTTTAAAAAAAAAATAATCTAGAAGAGAAACCTGTGATAAATCCTGGCAGCAGAGAGCTAGACTTTGATTTTAAATGTATGGTTTGGGGTGGGTTTTTTGCCTTTTTTTTTTTTACATCAGTGTGTCCAATCTGAGAACACACCCAATGCAGACCAGCTCAGAAAAGGAAACACACAGTGAGAAGAAGGATATGGATTGGTCTGATCGATAAACCACGTTATTACCGAGCTCCCCAGGAAACACCAGCTCTGAGGTTTAATCAGCTCACTCCTCTGGCCACACACACAGACTCTGGACAGACTTTAATGCTCAGTCTGGGAGCTCAGTGGGGTTCCAGGGCTCTCCCTCCTTCCCCCCAGCACACCTGGGAGCTCCAAAGGTGCCACTACTTGGATTTCCCATCAGAAATGCAGCATCTGGCCACACAGCCCTTATTTCTAGGCAAAGCCTCTGATTTTTGAGCAGAGCTGGAACAAATCAAGGGCTGAGCAGTCCCTGCCACCAACCCCACTGCTGGTTCATCCTCTCCTTGTGGATCAGGGATCTCCACAGAAGGGAAGTTGGCAAGAGTTCTTTTACACAGTTTTTCAAGTCCTTTGTAAAGGGAGGACAAAAAGTCACCTCAGAAGATGGGGATGAAGAAGAAACACTGGTGTCCCTGGGATCTGGAAGCAGAGTCTGTGATACACTCACTAGGTCATCTTGCCTCTGCTCCCATCAGAATGGTCCTGCTGTGTCCATTCAGGCTGCACATTTCAGCCTTTTTTCCTCTATATCTACAACTAGGGAAGTACAAAACCTGAAATCCCTCTTTATCCAGGGATGTAGCAAGTCAAACATCTCATTACAGGGAGGAATTGCAATTTGGGTACATTTTTAACCTGTCAGCCTGGGCTTGTTTGACATCTTCCCAACTCCAAAGACATGGTATGAGTTGTGCTCCCTCAGGCTTTCAGCACCTGAGCCTCCTTCAAGTTTTCATACCTTTATCCAGAGAAGCTCCAGCCATGTGGTAGAAGCTCAAAGCCGTGTCCACGTCGTTTATGTTCTTCAGAAAAGTGAAGAAGTTCTCCACCTCCTCAAATGTCAGCCCCTAGGACAGAGACAAGGCACCCACATGGTGATGGGAACAGGAGACTATGGACAGTACCTGGAAATGACAAAGTGGCTCGTTGGCCCAGAGCTGGATCCAGGGGGGAACTGCACACTCCAAAAACGCCTGTTTTTGGGAGCCTGCACACTTGCAATGACAAGGTGAAACAGTCCATGAGCTGTAAGGTCTCTCCCATGAGGTGCAGGGATCCCTGGGGGGATGCACCTCTTCCCCAGAGGGTGACACTGCACAGCAGGCACAGATGTGCCCCACTTGGCTTTGCTGCAGGGCTGGATCTCTGTCTGCTCCACTCACCTGGGACGGGGAGCACGGGGACAGGCACGGGAAGGTGTCCTGAGATCCCCCAGGAGAGGAGCTGCAGCTCTGGGACCCCACCTGGTCACACTACACCTGATTTTATCAACCTGTTTAGCACCAACACAACCACAGCTGTGCTGGGACAGGAGCTGGAGCCTCCAACTCCTCCAGCACAGCCCAGGAGGAGGCAAATCACCAGCACAGACACAACCACTCAGCCTTCCTCTTTGGAACAGATAAATCAGCTTGTCAAGAGGGCTTCAGGCCCAGGCTCCTCCTATCCTGCCTGGCACGACAGACTGATAGGGCAAGATATGAAACATCCCAAGTGCAGAACCCAGCACATCTGTCCCCATGGTCTGGATGAGAGCACACGCTCAGCCTGCACTGTCAAACACAAATCTACACGATCCGCTGCAACCCTGCTCAAACAACTCCTCATCAGGAGCCACCAGTCTTCTTGGGAAAGAAAAAAGCACATTTTGAAGGGCTTCTCACGCTGACATATGCAGCTTGTTCCTATCTCTGCTGTAAAACTGAGCATGTGGCCTGGCTCCGTGAATCCACACACCGATGATCTACGTGTGCAGCGACACATGAACAGCAGGCTTTGTCAGCCCTGGCTTCATGGAGCCAGGCCAAAAAGGATGAGATGGCAAAATGGGATAGCACACGTGGACAAGGGAGCTGGAAAAATCCCTGGTGGCTCTGCAGGGAGCTTTCCTTGAAGGTGTACCCCCCCCACTTCCCAAGATGTTCAGCAGAATTAAATTAAACACTGTCCTAGCAAAAAGAAAAATTAACCAATAAATCAAGTGCTTCTGCAGGAAGCACTGCAAAGATCCCTCTGTTTGGTACAAGAGAAAATATCTCTGCAATTATCAGGATGCCTCCCTGCTACTCTTTTCCTGGCTGACATGCTCCTGCCCGGGAGCAGGGCATGACAAACGAGGGAAGCCTGGAGGAACCACAAGGTGTGCAGTCACTTCCAGGCCAGCAGAACACCCTGTGCTGGGAGGTACCTGCTCTGTCTGGGACATGTGAGGCTTGTAGTGGTGGCTACAAGGCATCCCAGCAGCTGTTCTAAGCAAAGAGCCAAAAATTTTGCATTGTCCTGGAATGCTCCACCACGAAATGGCAGATGTCAAGGCTAAACAGTGCAAAACAGACCCTTGTTTGGAATCCTGGAAGGGTTTGGGTTGGAAGGGACCTTAAAGCTCATCTCATTCCACCCCCTGCCATGGGCAGGGACACCTTCCACCAGAGCAGGTTGCTCCAAGCCCCATCCAACCTGGCCTTGGACACTACAGTCCCAAATACAGGGAAGGTTTACATGTTTGCATATATAAATTTGTGGTCCTTTCAGCAGCTGAAAAAGCAAAATCAATGACATACACGTGTATCCTACAAATCTGGGCTTTCATACGGACTGACGCTGAATTTCTGTAGCAACAATGCCATCAGTATTATGAAATTTAATATTTTATTGAGGAATCCCGTAGCTGAGACCGGCATCAGCATTAGCTCTGTCCCAGCTACCAAAATACAAATAAAATCAGAGACTGGGACAGCCTCAGGCTTGTACCAGCAAGTCAACAGATGTCTGATTACCTCTTCCAAGGCCTTTGTAGCTCCAGCTGTTGATTCATAAGCCTGAACCCTTCCATCATTCAAGCAACACTCCCATAACATCAGCAGGCAGGCTCCAGGAGCAAACACCTGCTTGTAACATGACAGCTTGAACACCTCCTTCAGAAATTAGGGCCTTTTTCCCCAGGAATCCAGGTTCAGCCAGGGAGAATTACACCTCACTGCCACCCCCTGCCATCTCCACAGAAAAATACCTGAGCCAGCCCCCAAAGCACATACAGACAGTGCCATGAATCACTGGTTTCTGAAGAGTCAGCTTGGTTTTCTAGTGGTTAGGGAGACATAAATATACCAAATACTTTGCTCGTAAATATTACTGGACTCAGGTCCTTTTCACTAGGAGAAAAGCAGCTGTGTAAGTATAACTTGAGGAGGACAATCATAAGCAATTTAAAGCAAAGCAGCTCTGCTGAATATGCAAAGTTCACATATCCAGGGTAAGGTGGGATTTTTCCTCAAGAAAAATAAAAATAGCAGATTATCAGTTAATACAAGAAAACACTCCCAAAAGCAGGAATGTAGAGTAACAATGCTGGAAAACAGCTAAAGATTAGATTAAACCCAGAGCTTTATCATTTTGGAGGCTGCCAGGATTGCCTTGTGCAGGAAAGGTAATTGCATCAGACAAGGAAGAGATGTTTGGCAGATTCCATAAGAAAGCTCTCATGAGATAACTGCATTTTCAAGGCAAAGCTTGCTGGGTGGCTTTGGGACAGCTACTGGGAGTTTCATCCTCACCAGTGTAAGGAACCATGAACTTTCCAAGAACTCCATTCCTTGCAAATGTATTTTTTCTTGTCCTATTCCCCATTTTCCTCTCCTTGAAAGTCCTTGGAATAAAAGAAGATAAAGACTTGCTCTGAATCTGGTTGTCTGCAAATAGAAACACAATCTGGTTGATTTGGGGATGAGGAATAAGGTAAGAACAAAAAGTTCTTCCCCTGGCACAGATGTCGGGGGCTCGGCTCACACATGAAAGGAAGAAAATATCTGCTGTAAGAAGCCTTCCAAAATAAACCCCTCTGCCTATTTTCTCATTCATCCAGCTACTGTTCAATAATATCTATATATACACACACCCACAAATTAAAAACCAAAAATCACAGCAAAAGAACTGACTATTTGCAAACTCTAACAACAGAGCTGATAATTTCTCTTAGACACACGTTGCACTGAAGTATTTTTTTCCTGGAAAAATCAAATGATTCCTATTAATGTAGGAGTCCTATTAGGGCACCAATAGGGGACAAAAAAGGGGCAGACCCTGGTCAAAACTTGTGTTTTATAACACATTTGGCATCTAAACCAGTTAAGAAATAAACTCCAGTTCTGATGTCAGGAGGAAGCAGCTCTAAAACAGCCAGCCTGACCCAACAGGCAGCCAAAGACTTCCCATCCATTCCCACTGTGAAGAATTGCTTGTTTATAACCTAGTTAATAAAAGAACATTCCAGCTTTATAGGGGCAGAAGTAAAATTCTAATGCTCAAGTCACTCCTCAGCCCATACTTGCCTTACCTGATAAAGCACGTCCTTGTGCTGTGGATGTCTTATTCCAAGGTCTCACACTGAATTAATGAGTGCAGGGTCTGCAAACTTATCCCTCTCTAAATTGTGAGTAATTCAAATAATTTTTCACAGAAGTTAATAACTAAATAATAAACC